>NC_022011.1:77116966-77119964 GCF_000317375.1 Microtus ochrogaster | reverse complement strand
AGAGAGAGAGAGAGAGAGAGAGAGAGAGAGAGAGAGAAAGATTTATGGAACACCAATCAAGAGAAAAAAGAGGTCATAAATTTGAATAGAGTGAGGAGGGGTATATCATTAATCCCACAGATGCAAGTAAAAAGACCACTGACCTAAATCATTATGACCAAATTAATTAAAGCAAACAGTTAAGCAAGCTTCTTTTTTTCATGTATGTGGGCTGTCTCTCCCTAAAAGTAGAGCTACAAGGATTTTCCTGGGACATTGGTAAGATAAAGACTTTTTTAAAGTACAGACGTTTGAGTTTCTAAACGAAGGACTTGGCAGGCTAACAGGTGATATTACAGAAACAGAACATAACAGCTTCCTCAAACAAAGAAATGCTTGCAAGGTGGTCATACAAGGTAATCATACCAACAGCAAGTCATAATAACCTTTGAAACAAAGGTATGGTTGCTCTTTCCTAGAACAGGTAGTACAGAGCCATTTGTCGTTAAGGTTACAGGTGGTACAAAGCAGATTTGAGAAACAGATTTAATCGTAAATAGAAATGAATCTAGTTTGTTTTTACTTTGAGATGGCTTTCAAGCCTAAGATGAAGGCAGACTGCTTTATCAATGCAAGAGTGTTTGGAGGTAGGAAAGGGAAGGATGAAATGATTTAACTATTATAATTTCAAAATATAAAGGAAATCCTTTTTTTAAAAAAAAAGAGTCTGAGAGGACATGGACATGTATTCCCAGGAATTGAATGGAGCGCAGTGTTCTTCGAGTTTGTCAGTATGCACTATCAGAACGTTCAACACCAGCTTGAAGAACCATTCTACTATTTCATTATAGATTTCAAGTGTTAAGTAATAATTTTAGAATCTTTTTTTATGAAAAAAGGAGAGCATACCTTTTTCCTTAGGTGGGAAGTAATGAGCATGCATGACAAAATCAATTCAGGAGTGAGGAGTAATGGGTCCTCCTAGCTACCGGATATTAAAAATGTATACTCCACTTAGTGAGCTGTTCCAAATTGAATACACAAGGGCATGAGTTCCACAGAGCACTTTACCTGTTTCAGGTAGCGGCCATTAACTTCCGAGCAAGGAAGTTTTACTCTCTAAACAATTAAACAGAAATCGACCTGAATCCAATCCTCTAGAAATACGGAGCCTCCGACATTACATTAGCTGTGTTTAAGACTTGCTTGACTGTTAGACACAGTGCCCCTTGCAGGAAATAATAAGCGAAAAGTACTCAGAAAATGAATGCACTAGAGATACAGATTTCAGTTCGTGGAAGAACTCAACGCTCTGCTCCAAAGTGAATGTTGATTTCTTTTCTGCAAGTGTTCTTTCTTTTAAGATAGAACATGAAAAAAAGAATTATTACATATTCCTGTAGGGTGGCCTTCATAGCTGCTAGACCTAACATGATGCAATTATTATAAATTTATGTTTATTGTTAAGCAGGGAATCCTGTAGCCACACTCAGTCTTCAATGTAGCTCAAAATTCTTCCCATACATTATCACAGATTGATCTTTGGTGACAGTCCTGACAAACTGAAGCCGAAAGCAGTATGATTTTAAAACTCTGTCCGTCACCATCATGAACCTTCAGGTGGTTTCCAAATACAGATTATACTCATGTTTAGATCCATTTAAGCCTTTAAAATACTTTTATTACAGGCTTGGAAGCACACCTAAGTTGGCCATCAGTTTCATTTTAATACACAACTCATTGGTTGCTGTAATTAAATTTTCATATTTAATAAACAAATAGGTAACCAGTAATTATGAAATCCGAAGTTGTGTGTGTGTTGTTTCTGTTTAGGTGTAGCAAGTAGCCTTTCTGCCTTCTATTATTTCCTCTTTTGGCTGACCTTCCGTAAGATCTATTTTCTTTTAAAATTTTCTTCCTTACCTAGTTGGAGTGTGTTCACTAGATAACTTTATCGAGAAAATTACCTTCTTCTTCTTTTTTACTTTCTCTTAGTGTGATTTAGAATTGAATTTTCATTTCTGTGTTTTGTCTCTTCACTAAAATAGTTACTGAGGGTGTCATTTTTTTGCAGGTATCTCTGGTTACTTTAGTAGCCAACACTCTTGGCTACTCAGACCTTGGCCCCATTAAATCCCTGAGGACACTGAGGGCTCTAAGACCCCTGAGAGCCTTGTCTAGATTTGAAGGAATGAGGGTAAGAAAAATAATAAATTCCTTACTGTAAAATCCTTGTTGTTTTAAGTATAACACGGAATAGTTCTAAAATAAGTGTGTAGTTATTGTGGACTATCACTGAATACATAGTTGTACATATACATAACATATGTAATATGTTTATATCTAGTAATTACACATAGAATTTTAGAGTGCCTACTAATTAACAAAGTAATAAACAATACTATAATTCTTCCTTTATGTAATATACATAGAAAATCACATGATCCTAATAAGTGGCCTTTCTTCTTTTAAAGTGGAGATTTTTCTATACTAGAGTTAAATGATGAGATCACGAGCAGTCCTCATATTATTCTCATATATACACCAATGATTTGCATCATCAGATACCCAAATGATTTTTGATAAAGGAACAACCTTAGTCAGGGAGCGTAAGAAAGGATAAGAGGTAAGGTAACATTAGCCATCATATCTAATTTCATGCTCAAAGTAATGATGATTCAAATTCCGTGGAATTGCATCAAAATAACATTCAAAGAAATCTAAGTACCAAGAGTTTAGTTCATTGGTAATATGCTGCAGAGTAGCCCCAGAAGAGACCAATTCCCTAGAAACAACGTGATACAAGCAGTAACTAGAGTCAGCCTAGTTTTAAGGGTTGTTGTATTAAACCAGGAACTTCTTCCTAACACCCATACCAGATAATGCCTCTATTTTTTTGCACTTAGCTCAAGTCATTATTTCTCGCTGTTTCTTCTTCTTCTTCTTCTTCTTCTTCTTCTTCTTCTTCTTCTTCTTCTTCTTCTTCTTCTTCTTCTTCTTCTTCTTCTTCTTCTTCTTC
>NC_022011.1:77098920-77116866 GCF_000317375.1 Microtus ochrogaster | reverse complement strand
TCTTCTTCTTCTTCTTCTTCTTCTTCTTCTTCTTCTTCTTCTTCTTCTTCTTCTTCTTCTTCTTCTTCTTCTTCTTCTTCTTCTTCTTCTTCAGATTTATGCCTTATTCCTCAGCCAAAATTTTTCGTTCACCTTGGAGTGCTTCTGTCTCCTGTTTTCATCCCTAGCTCACCAACTTGAGTATAGTAGACAGCATAGCATCAATACAAGCTCCTCACCATTAAATTGCCCTTGAATTTACCTTGTCTGTTCAACACAAGACATACCCAAGCACCCTCTCACTTATGACTACATACTCCCCACTCCCATCATATTTTACCCACTTGCTTCTTTACTTGCAACCTCAGAGCAACTTAACATGGAGACCAATCTGGCTCATGTGTTTTAGATAATTGAATACTGGCAAGCTGTCAGTATTGCCTGGGAATTTTCAGAAATGCAGACTTCTAACTCAGTCTGACTAGCCACTTTTAAAACTGAGAAAAGAAGGTCATGATTGAGAGACTAGCCTAGGCCATGTAGTGAGATCACATCTCAGAGAAACAGGAACTAGAGAGATAGCTCCATGGTAGAAGACATGTCTCACCATCATAAGAACCTGGATCAGTGATAGCCAGTGCATGTACGTGAGCTCATGTGCACACAACACATGCAGCCTCCCGTGGTCCACTCTAGGTTCACTCAGCCTGCCAAACTCATGTGAGCATAAGAGAACGTTCTGACCTTCAGCCTTTAGACTGTTAACTCTGCTTGTTTAAGTAGCTCTCTAATCTTTTGCTAGCTCATGCATACCGTCAATGATTCCCAAGCTTATGAGAGGTCAGTAATTGAAAAGAATTCATAAGCAAAACACTGTAAGAATGCAAAACGCTTTTACATTTTATGAACATAGATGGTATTTAGTATTCCTAATTCTAAGTTATTTTTTTGTGCATTAGTGGAATGTTGTGTTATATTTATTGGCCCAAGGATTTGAGCGATGTCTATTGTTTCTCTATAAGCAAAAAACATGTTTGTGCCTAAAAACTATTTCATTTGCTGATAAAGCCAGGCTACAATTTACAGGGTGTTTTTGTTGTTGGGGCTAGTAGTGTTTTTTGCTCATTTTAATTAAGGTGGATTGATCTAATTCAAAATATTTTAACATATTACAGAATCCAAATATTTATTTATGTTTGCCATAAAAACAGAAGTATCTCTTCAAGCGGCAGTGTCACTTTGGGGGAAGAAAAAAACAATACAATCGAAAGATCTGAATGTAGTTTCCTCAGAATGCTGAGGCTCTGTTCCTTTCTCATAATCCTATAAATACACACAGAAACATCAGTTATTGTGCTGGTAAAAATGAAGACTGTAATGGTAAACAGACCGCACCTTCCCATCAGCAAGTAAATCGACCCAGGCCAGGGAAACAGCATTTTGTGGTACCTCCCGTTGTACTACATAGGCGCTTGTCTGCCTGTGACAGTTTAAGAAAGTTCTCAAAATGTGTTAATATTGCAGAGCCATGACTATCTTTCCAGAGTCATTCTTACTGTTCCAGTTGAGGGGTTAGGAAGTCACCATCAGTCCACTGACTGTTGCTATGAAGAAAGGTTCTACGGAAGCAGAGCAGGACCCTTTGTTTATGTGCAACAGATGGCTACAAAGGCATGGGACCCATACCAGCTAAAGAAATTTAAGAATATTTTCTATCTCTATTCTAGACTCATTCACAGATAGTCAGGGATCTAAACGTGTCTCCGTTTGGAAGTTTCTTGAGGTCCTGCTTAACACGTTAAACTGAAACGCAAACACTCATAAACTAGCTCTAAATTGTTCGTGCTCAAACGTGGAAGAGAGCTGAAGGGTGAGAAGAAAGACGGATTTCTGAAGGATGTGATAACTATGAAAACCCAGGGAGAGAGAGAAGAGCTACTCCAGAAGCAGTAATGCAGGAAAATTGAAGCAAGGAACTCACTGGAGCCTTAACAAAGTCAAGGCTGCGGAGCAGCAGAGAAGGAAGGAGGAAGGAAAGCTGCAGAGCATGTTTGTTTAGGCTGAGGCCAGCACGCTCTATACTCGGGCAGGCACTTGCATAGGAGTCATTTTTAGAATTAGAACAATAACTACAAGAGAATTGCCTCCATGTTGTAGAATCATCAAAACGTAAAGAGGGCAAACAACCCAAGGACTCCTAACCTTAACCCAATGAAATACAATCCAGCAACTTCACTATACAGGAGAGTGGGCTTCTGAAGGCTGGTTACTCCAGGATGGTGAGACTGTAAACACACACTTCATTGGGTTTTGCCATTAATGTTTCTATTTCTCTCTTTTCTGAAGCTTGTGCATTCATGACTTCGTCCTGTCAGCGTCAGGTTCTAAAGGTTTTATCTTATATTTTTTATTTCTTTGAAGTGCACTATCATTTTTGGCCATTTACTCTTCTGTTTATTCTAGTAGCTTTAACGTGTTTGTTAATCATGAAACTGGTAAATCAAAAACCCCAGGACTTAGGACACCTCGTGTTGTTTGGCACACTCCTAGCCATTACCAGCTGTTCCATATAGATCTGTTATTGCTTGGTCTTCGACCTTGAATTTTATATTGATGTCTGTTTGACATTTTCTACGGATCTTAACTAGTCCTTTTTTTTTTTTTCTGGTATCAGGTGGTGGTCAATGCACTCATAGGAGCAATCCCTTCCATCATGAATGTGCTTCTTGTATGTCTTATATTCTGGCTAATATTTAGCATCATGGGAGTCAATCTGTTTGCTGGCAAGTTCTACGAGTGCGTTAACACTACAGATGGCTCACGGTTTCCCACAGCTCAAGTTGCAAACCGCTCTGAGTGCTTTGCCCTTATGAATGTCAGTGGAAATGTCCGATGGAAAAACCTGAAAGTGAACTTTGATAACGTTGGGCTCGGCTACCTGTCTCTGCTTCAAGTTGTAAGTGATTCTTCTCACGACGAATGCTTGGTGCAGAGTGGAGGGTGTCATTCATTGTTTAGATAGATAAGCTGCTACGTAGAAATTAAGATGCCATGAAATGTTTCCAATAGCCCTGCTTTTCTTTTAGAGTGTGTTGCCTATCAGCATGGCTAAAAAGCACAGAGTTCTTGAATTGTATTTTTATTAATCCAGTATTAAGTTTGTTTTCACTCGAACCTCCATCATGGCATCACCAGAATATCCACTTCCAAGTAGCCATTGTGAAACTTCTATGTTTATCTTACAAGGGAATGAGAAGACTTTCCTAGAGGCATAGACAAGCCTTGAGGAAATGGAGACAAATTGTTTCTTGCCCTAACAATAACATTCTTCTCCACTTTTGGAAAGTAGAAGTTCATATGCATTAATTCATAATATTTGTAAAAATTGTAACAATTTGTAAATGTTTAATTAGGAAAAAAGTTTAGATAATGACCTTTTTAAAAATTATAGCTGTTATAGCACGGCTTTTACATTTGAAATAAACAAATATGATACTCTGATTTAAAATGTCACAGTATTTTTATGTAAAACTCGTATTTTAAAATAGAACAAAACTTATTTGACACTACTAGTAAATATTGTAAGACTAAATAGACATAGCTCTATTTATAATCACTTTAGAGTCTGGGCTCCACACTAAAGTTCTATAAATGGACTTGCAGGCAACTTTCAAAGGCTGGATGGATATTATGTATGCAGCTGTTGACTCTGTCAATGTAAGTATTGATCAATTTTAATTTTTTTTTAGTTTAACTCAGTAGATTTTGAACCACAGGTCTCATGCATGCCATGAATACGTACAAATATAATGAAAAGCTGCCACCCTGCTGCAGTCGAGTGGTTCTGGATCTACTACATTTCGCAAATTCTTCCACCAACTCTGAGCACTGTACTTTCACTGTCTGAGTCTTAGTTTAATCTACTGGGAAAAGGAAATAATCCAGTGTCTCTCTCATGGGTATGTTGTGAGGATTCACCAATCAGCACTTAGCATAGGCTAGTGGTCTCTAATGGACAGCAAACACAAGTTTATCAGAATAAATATGAAATTATCTTTATTCAGATTTTTTTTACTGTTTTTATATTTTGAAGCACATTGAAATAAAATCTTATCTAATAAACCTTAAAGATTATTGGCTAGTTTATGTTCCTAAAATCCAGTAAACATATTTATAATCAATAGAAATACAATAAAATTAATATGAATTTGGAAATTAAGAGTATTCTTTCCATCATTTAGCTGAGAGTTCTCCTATTTGACTGAGATTAAGCTCTGCATATGATTATATCTTTTATAAATCACTTTAAAATTGTGTGACTATACAGAGTAAGTATCTATCAAACACTTGCTATTACTGGATAAATTTTTAACAGTGATTCTACGAAGTTTTAACAATGCTTCTGAAACACTCTTTCTAGGATAGCAGTCTTAGAATTACCTTGCCAACACACGTGAGAGCAAAAATAATAAATTTTATTGTCAACATGCTATTGACTCTTTCCACAGGTAAATGAGCAGCCGAAATATGAATACAACCTCTACATGTATATTTATTTTGTCATCTTTATTATCTTTGGGTCGTTCTTCACTTTGAATCTGTTCATTGGAGTCATCATAGACAATTTCAACCAACAGAAAAAGAAGATAAGTATTTTTAAGTGTTTCCTTTATTGCACTGAAAAAGAATTAACTCGAAGTTAATTGGTTACTTTACATTTTATTTTTCAAAGTATTGGTCAAACATGCAATTTCATATATACATAATCCTATCATTTTACTGTATAAAAGTTTTCTGTCGTAGCTTTAAACATAACATTAATTATTCTGTTTTCCCTGAGGTTGCCTATAAAGGACTGAACACTAACTAGATCACTAATTCAAACCAGTGAGCTACTTTCAAAGTAGTTTTATTTATTTTAGAAGTATCCTTTTGTCCTGCTAGCCATTGCTCTGTGGCATTTTAAGATGGCGCATAGGTGGCCATCACATGTGATGTGGTTGCTAAGATGAGGTCACCTTTGTTGTAGCATAAGGAACAATATAGCTAATGAAAGTAAGATTCCCTGAGTGTGCATATCAATCACTCTCCTGAGCTTTTTAACTCATTAATCCACATAACAGCTGTAGTTCCTTTGGACTGTCACAACAAAATGCTACAAAGAGTAGGACTCAAAACAACAGTGGTGTCTTCCCCTACAGGTTTAAAGAACAAAATCAAAGCAGTAGAGGGGTCCTGCTCTTGTCAAGGCCTCTAGAGGAGGATCCACCACTTATCCCCAGTCAAGCTCCTGTCAGTCAAGCCTGCCTTTGTCTTTTGGCAGTGTGAATCTAGTATCTATCCATCATCATATCCTTCTCCCTTTTTATACTGTCTGCTCCTCTAATAAGTACCCATCACGTCACATTATTAACACTCTGTTTCACTTGGACATCCTCTTAATTAAACAACGCTAGGCAGCAGCACTATCTTTAATCAAGGTCATTTTCTATGTTGTTAGGAATTAGGGTTCATATATATTTAAGGTGATAGAATTCAACTTACAAGGTCAACCGTTATATTCTTATTTATTGTTACTATAATGTCCTAGGAAAGAGGATATAAAGTTGGGGATTTCATAGGTAAAGCACTTACCTAAGATGCACAAGACCCTGGATTTAGTCCCAGTAAAAAAACAAATAAAAAAAGAAAAAAAAAAGCGATGAAAGTAGAAACAAGGAAAGGCACAACAGGATGAGTAACTGACCCTAAATCAGGCTCCTAATAAGTAATATAGACTAAATAAAGCCAGTAATAGATCTCCTATCTGCTGAATATTTACTCAACTTTTATTCCATCCACTCCACTGTAGCTTCATGACCTGCATATCTGAAAGAGTGAAAAGTGCAAGGAGAAAATTACACAAAAATTCACAGGGGTAGTCAGAAAAGTGGATTCAGTTGTGAGTGGCATTTGATAAACCTTCTGAAGGTAGGTAAGAGGACATGCAGCAAGCAGGAGGTCAAATAATGGACAATCTCCATAAAGGAGAACAGAAAGGGGTGCGTATATGTCTATCTCTAATAAAAGACGCAACAGTTCAGATGAACAGCAACTCACCCAGTTAATATGGAACTTAGATTTGAAGGGAGAGATAGAAATATTCATGATGTTTGTAGCTTTGTGAAAGCAAATTTGAAAATCCTTATTAATTAAATGTTGTTCAGTAGGAGCTGCTATGTCATTGGGTATTTCAAGCAAGGCGTAACAGGCATGCAGGACACTGACGTTATTGGGATTCTGTTATGTCTGATACTTTGTAAGATGACTCATGTGTGAAATCTAGAGAAATTAACTCTGGCTAACTTATTAGAGAGGATATATGACATTTCTACAGTCTGACCCTAGAGAATAGCTTTATCATAGACCAAGATGCAGAGTTACTTCAGCCACAGATTATGAAAATGGACTTTCATAAAAGTCATCTGTGACTGAAAACTCAGGTTAGTTCAGACCCTGTTGAATCTGTCACCTGAGCAGTTCTTAGAATATTTAAAATAGCCCACCATGGCAATAGTTAATAAAGAACATACTCAATTAAGAAAATTTGTCAAAGAATGACCACGGCTGTTGGGCACTGCAGGAGAAGAGAATCTATGCCTTAGGTTTATTGAAAATTAACTGAGTTACTATGGTTTGGGTACTACCAAAAGACACTTTTGGAAAAATAGGAGTAGGATTCCTAGAGAAAAGTATTTCAGGTTTCAGCTAGGCATCTATAGATAAGTATGTGCACACATTGGCATGCCTATAGTGCACAGAATTCACTATTGCAAGCACAAAAAGGCGTCAGTTTGCTTCAAAGCCCACATGTTACCCAGGATTCAATGTAGCCTCTTAAGTATTTTAAATGCAAGTATTTTAGTTTCAGATTATGACTCTGCCCACCCTTTTGAGATGCACACTCCCATTTTGCCAGTTCTCTCAACCATCCATCATCTCTATCAGTATCCTCTTCATCATTAAAACTTTCCTGTGACATTTCAATTTCTAAAGATAACCACAAGCATTCAACTGAAGGGTAGTAGGTAAGCCATGAGTAGGTTGACGTTTTAGAATTGGAAACTCAGAAGAAGCAGAGGCTGAACATGGATGTGGACACCTGTATGTGAATTCTGAGTAATGACAACCCTTTTTAATAACCATATCCTTATGAGGAAGATGAAGCACAGCTACACTAAAATATCCTCCATTCAAAATGGTGGAGTCCCAAATGCTTCAGATGTCATATTTTCTTGGATTTTAATATTAATTTTAATATTAACATGCTTAATGAGATATTGTGGGTATGAGACAAAGTCAATACCAAAAGACAATCATCTATGTTTTATAGACATGTTGTACACATAAGATGGTTATTATCTATAAAATTTGAAGTGTACACACACATAGATGCTGACACAGCTAAAGAACTGCACATACATTTCTAGCACTGTCTGTTATTTCTTTTCTCAATTCATGAAATAGCGATGTGGGGAAATAAATATAAAATAATAGAAAATTAATATTATGCTAGTTGCTGTTGTAGAACTCTACTCCTGATGAGAATCCAAGTCATTTGAAAAAGCATGAAAGGCATTTCTAAGTATTCCTAATCCACCTGATTTTAGCAGTAATATATTTTAGTAATAAAACTAGGAGAGGAAATGATACCTCAGTAAATAAAACAAAATATCACAGGTAAGTCTGTGAAAATATAATCAAGGTCATGTGTGTACTCTACAAATGTGAATTACATTATGACCATGTTTATACATAGGTATTCATTTTAGGCATCTTATGTATAGATTATAGGCATGTGAAAATAAATTTCATCTCTATATTTAAATATATAACTCTTTTATTAATCAGAAGAAAGAACTGTACATTGATTCTGGTTTTAAGTGGGTTTCTCTTTTGTTTCTTTACCTTGGAGGTCAAGATATCTTTATGACAGAAGAACAGAAGAAGTACTATAATGCAATGAAGAAGCTGGGATCCAAGAAACCACAAAAGCCAATTCCTAGGCCAGGGGTAAATATATAATGTGTGTGTGTGTGTGTGTGTGTGTGTGTGTGTGTGTGTGTACGCATGTGTGCATACACATGCAATATTAATTTGTGTTCATTTCCTAACTGTAATATATTTTACTCTTTTTATAAAATTTATTTATTTTTTGTGCATTAAATTTTGATCATGTTTTCCCTCCCCCAACTCCTTATAGATCCCTTGTATTTTTTAAGATGAAGATAGTACTTGAGAATTTTACTCTGCATTCTCTGTCATTTTTGGTTTGTTTTGCAGAACAAATTCCAAGGATGTATATTTGACTTAGTGACAAATCAAGCTTTTGATATCACCATCATGGTCCTCATTTGCCTCAACATGGTAACCATGATGGTAGAAAAAGAAGGGCAAAGTGATTACATGACTGATGTTTTGTACTGGATCAACGTGGTCTTCATTATCCTGTTCACTGGGGAGTGTGTGCTGAAGCTGATCTCCCTCCGACATTACTACTTCACTGTGGGATGGAACATTTTTGATTTTGTGGTAGTGATCCTCTCCATTGTAGGTAAGGACATTTAATTTTAATTGTGGATAAAGTCCACGCTGCTCAAAGCAGTGTCTGCAGGCTTGAGATCTGTTTTACTTTCAAGTGAATTATTAGCATGAAAGAATGGGGGAGATCATAAAAGAAAGCATTTTCTACATCAGAATTCTATAGTTACAGGCAGTTGAGAGGTACCAGATATAGGAGCTGAGAACCAAGCTCAGGTCCTTTGCAAGAGCCCCAAACCTCTGAGTGACCACTCTCCAGCCTCAGTGACTAGTTTGATGAAATTAATTTATAATTTCCCTAAAACTAGCAGTGAAACTTTTCATCTGACAGTGATTACAGACTGAAAACACAGCAGTAATAATAGCCATAACAGTGTTTAAAATCAAAGGTCAAAAGATTCAGAGAAACTAAACACTAGACGTTGACAATTAGTAGTTAACTCACCTGATAGCCATAAAAATCAAAGGTCGGTATTGAAAACGTGGGGCAGCTGGAGTGGTGGCCCGGTTAATCACAGCACTGGGGAGGCAAAGATTGGCAGATCTCTTTGAAGTTCCAGACTAGACTGCTCTACACAGCAGTATTCAGTCCAGCCAAGAGCAAAACTTACATGGTCAGACCCAATTTAAAAAAAAATAAAAAAGTTAGAAAATTTGCATAATTTTTAAATTTTTATTTAATTATTTCCCTCCCGTTTTTTCCATCTTTTAGAATCAGTTTATGGCTGGCTCTAGCACTGAACTCCATTCTGAGTCCTGGAAATAGATTTTTGAGCATGAGGGTGCATAATCCTTTCTATTCATGACACAACGTTAGTCTCAAGAGAATGAAAAACATCTTATAGACAGAAATAGAGAGGAATGCATGCATGAATTTAGTTAAGATGGAAAAATGTCACAAGCAGTTATTTGCTAAAATACTGAATTCAAGATAGAAAAGAAAATTTGAATTTGTAAGATGGAGGACGAAGCTATTTAGATTCGTGATATTGTCCCACATAAGTATCTAAAATTTCCATTTATTTTTCCCCTCCCACATAGGAATGTTTCTCGCCGACATGATAGAGAAGTACTTTGTGTCCCCTACCCTTTTCCGAGTCATCCGCTTGGCCAGGATTGGCCGAATCCTACGCTTGATCAAAGGCGCCAAGGGCATCCGCACCCTGCTCTTCGCTCTGATGATGTCCCTTCCCGCGCTGTTCAACATTGGCCTCCTGCTTTTCCTGGTCATGTTCATCTACGCCATCTTTGGGATGTCCAACTTTGCCTATGTTAAAAAGGAAGCTGGCATTAACGACATGTTCAACTTTGAGACCTTTGGCAACAGCATGATCTGCCTATTTCAAATCACCACCTCGGCGGGTTGGGATGGGCTGCTGGCCCCCATCCTCAATAGTGCGCCTCCCGACTGTGATCCCAAAAAAATTCATCCAGGAAGTTCAGTAGAAGGGGACTGTGGGAACCCATCTGTGGGGATTTTCTACTTTGTCAGCTACATCATCATATCCTTCCTGGTTGTAGTGAACATGTACATCGCTGTCATCCTGGAGAACTTCAGCGTCGCCACAGAAGAAAGTACTGAACCTCTAAGTGAGGACGACTTTGAGATGTTCTATGAGGTCTGGGAGAAGTTCGATCCCGATGCCACTCAGTTCATAGAGTTCTGCAAGCTCTCTGACTTTGCAGCTGCCCTGGATCCTCCCCTTCTCATCGCAAAGCCAAACAAAGTCCAGCTCATCGCCATGGATCTGCCCATGGTGAGCGGAGACCGCATCCACTGCCTGGACATCTTATTTGCTTTTACGAAGAGGGTTTTGGGTGAGAGTGGAGAGATGGATTCTCTTCGTTCACAGATGGAAGAAAGGTTTATGTCCGCAAATCCTTCTAAAGTGTCCTATGAACCCATCACAACCACACTAAAACGAAAACAAGAGGATGTATCTGCTACTATCATTCAGCGTGCTTACAGAAGGTACCGCCTTCGGCAAAACGTCAAGAATATATCAAGTATATACATAAAAGATGGAGACAGGGATGATGACTTGCCCAATAAAGAAGATATAGTTTTTGATAATGTTATTGAGAACTCAAGTCCAGAAAAGACGGACGCAACTGCCTCTGCTGTCTCTCCACCTTCGTATGACAGTGTCACTAAGCCAGATCAAGAGAAATACGAGACAGACGAAACAGAAAAGGAAGACAAAGGCAAAGATGGGAAAGAAAATGGGGAATAGAGCCTCATGTGTTTACAGCCTGTGAAGGTGACTCACTGGTGTTAACTAGACTCTTTCACGGAGCTCTATGCCAAACTCTTTTTATCCAAACATTCTGAAAGGCAGCCCAGCCCCTAGTTCTGATCCAATGAGCGTCTGGCAGGCAGCATTGGCACATGGCTATTTTTGCATTGGTAAATGATTCTATAAGAATTATGAGCGTAACTGTGTAGGGAATAATCATTACTACAATCGAGGGTGATTTAATCATTTAACAAGTCCCAAAATCATGGAGACCATTTTGTCTCCATATCTTTTCTCTAGCTTCTAATTAAGTGTGTACCCCATCTAAATATTGAAATTCAGGTACAAACGCAAACATACACACAGACACAAATACAAACAGGATTAGTTATGATTGGGAATTCAGTGCAAATATTTTGCCTTTGGTTTGATTAGGTTTTTTGGGTTTTTTTTTTTCAAGACAGGGTTTCTCTGTGGCTTTGGAGCCTGTCCTGGAACTAGCTCTTGTAGACCAGGCTGCTCTCGAACTCACAGAGATCAGCCTGCCTCTGCCTCCCTAGTGCTGGGATTAAAGGCGTGTGCCACCATCGCCCGGCTTGCCTTTGGTTTGAAATGAAATTACTTGTAATAGTAATGGGAATTAGTAATGAAAGTTTTGTCAAAACATCTTATTATTAGGGAGTCAGACTCTTTATCCATAACTAGAGTTCAGTTTATATTTCGAGGTGCTCTAACTTACCCTACATTGCATCAAAAGCAATTTATAGGTATCTATAAGATGTCATGGGATTGAAGCATATGTAGGCTGCTTATTTAAGACATCACTTGCATTTGCATAGATTAGCATTCACTTTGATTTATGATGACATCTGCAGAATTTTCTGCTCACTTGATTCTCCCACCTCAGTCGCTTAGCTAGAACTTTAGGTTCACTGAGAACAGTTAGCCTGTCTTTCTTACATCCCACATTGTATGTACAATAACTACGGACCTTGAGAAATTATTGGAAATATTATATATATATATATATATATATATATATATCACATTTCATAATATAAAACACAAAGACTGTTAACAGAAAAAAATATTCTGCAAAGTTCCATTTACTTACATTTATTTCATCCAACTTGCCCAATAAGACAGCTAATGACTCAACTCTGAATGCCAGTTGTCACATTTATCTTCTTATGCCATATTGGTCTGTCATATTTTATCTCTAAGCAAATTTAATGCTTCCTTTTAATGAAATGCACCTTGAAATGCAATTAGCTACTTGATACCCTAGCACTTGTTTGAGCAGATGACCGGAACACAGTATGTACTGCAGATCTCTTAAATACAATCCTTAATGTGTTTGGCAGCTTCCCAAGTTACAAGGAACACCAGGCTTTTAATACCTGCCCACCAGGTGTGCAGTATGAATGAAACAGCAGCCCACCAGGTGTGCAGTATGAATGAAACAGCATTCAGAGAGCAAGTCTCAGCAGCTTGCTTTATCATCACTAATTTCCCTGATTGTGGAAGTAGACCTCTGAACCTCTATTATTTCATCTGTAAATAACATAGTTGACACTTCCTCCTTAATATTCTAATCTGTGATATGAAATATACTTTACATTGAGCAGGAAAATGGCCCAGGCTTATCATTTTGAAAGCCCATTCATTTTGAGCTGATTGTAACTACCCTACAAAGGATTGGAAATCAAAAACTTTATGTTTATGAAGCACTTGGTAAGCATAAGTGGCCCTGACTCATTCTCTCGTAATTTTACTCTAAGAAGATGAAGCCATTCTTCCAACACATTATCTTTGCAGAGAAAATAGAGCTGAGTAAAAGGAGACAATTCTGAGGGAAACTTTGAAGTAACTGCATAAAACATACTTCATCAAATTGCTTTTGAAATTCAAAGGTAACACAGGTGTTGGTATAATAAGTAATCAAAACGTATATTCTTTATTTCTTGCCCAGTTAAAAAGAAAAGTTCAAACATTACTAGAGACATGAAGAGACAAAGATAGAATGAGGAATGCAAGGAGGGAGTGAAGAAGCAAAGCTATAAGAACAAGAAGAAAGATAAAATTATACAGACTTGCTCAGAATGCTGTCCACTGTGGTGCGTTGTACAGTGTCCTAGAGAAGAGTCTCATTACACCCATTTGTCTAAGGGACCTAAGAAGTTAAGTGTAAGACTGACAGCTCTCTGCATCTATGCTTAACCATTTAGCCTAGTTTGGGGGGCTACTGTTTAATTTCTACAGAAGATTCCAAACAGTGCTCAGCTCAGCAATATAGAGCCCTGTGCATCTGTTAAGCTGCTAGAATAGGTTTGGTCGGCTTAATTTGGGGATTCCACACAAAACCTTTCATTTGTAACAAGCTTTAATACATTCAGCTAAGAGATTAGCTTGTTTAACAGTTGAAATCAGTTTCTCATTATTTTGCACCCATTAAAAATATAACTACATTGTAAATATTTTATGGATATAATATGTGCAGATGTTTGGTATAGATTACCTGTGATTTGCTATTAATGTTTTTACCATGGTTGATTTTTATGTAAATTTAATATATTGGCAACTGGTTCCTCAATATACTTTTTTTTTAGCATTGCAAAAAAATAACAGTTATAAAGTTTCTCTTTTTTTCTACTTCGTGCTGAACATATTTCATTCTGAACTATATAATTTTAAATGTGATATTATTTTATACATACAAATATGTTTATCCTCCAAATCACTACTTATGACATAGTATCCATTAAAAATGGTATTTTTGTTAGACAGGATTTCTCCCGGTAGCCCTGGCTTTCCTAGAACTCACTCTGTCTAGAACTCACTCTGTATACCAGGGGCTGGCCTTGAACTAAGGGAGATCTGCCTTCTTCTGCCTCCTGAGTGCTGAGATTAATGGCATGCACCACCACTGCCTGGTCTAAAAATGGTATTTGACAATAGAATAACATTTAGTAAAAGCTTAAAGCAAGCTTACACCCCTTTTCATATTGGCTCGTGTTTGTACTAATTATAAAATGTCATCCCATGAAGCTACTAGTCGTATATCCACTAAAATTATTTTACCTATTGACATAAAATGCTGACTATATAAATGAAGATATAGACAGCATATGTGAACGCATATCCATCCACATAATTTGGGCGAAAACAGGAGAATCTCATTTAACTAATTTGTCTCTTCTCACTGCAAATAGTAAAAGAAATCTGTGAGCTATTTCAAATTTCAAATTGTCACATCTTACGGTCATAAATATCTAGCATGGTTTTGTAGAATTTTGATAGTTTTATAAGAGTGGAAATTAAGTGCATATGTAAATAAAACCATCCACACTAGCAAATTTATCAAACGTGAATTGAAGTAATGAAAAGGGGGCAGCTAAATAAGGATGGTCAGTACCTGACCTGGGTTTAGAACTTATGTGTAGAGCCATCAATTTTTCAGTATATGTTTTCACTATGTCGTTAGTTTCCTGATGACAACAATCAAGAACTGCTCCCAGCACATGAATAAGTAGCCATGCATATATGAATGCTGTTTACAAAACCCATAGACTCACGAATGCTCAAAATGTTTCAGTTTGTCAACATTACATTGTAGCTATAATTGTTAATAGAATCTAAAATAAAAGTCACCAAAAATGAAAGATTTCATATTTATTTTGTGTCTCAGTACGCTTAGGGGTAAATTTATGGCATCCTTAATAATTGTTTGTATTTTTTTTCTTTGTTTCTTTTTCTCTCCTTTCCTTGTCTTTGCAACACGAACATCTTCATTGTAATGAGTCCTGGATGCAAAAGCTGAGGAAGAGAAGTGTGGAGTTCCAAAATAATTCATTCAGTTCCACAAGGGAGTTTGTATAGGGGGAGATGTTGAGACAGGAAGTGACCAAAGGCAAACATTTAGCTAAAGAAAAGTAATGTATGCTTGTTCTTCTTCTTGTCTTGGCCTTGCTAAGCTGCATAGCACGTGTGACAAGTAATATCGTGTGTGCGTGATTCCGAGCCATATATGGATTCCAAACAAACCATGCTCCTGGATAGGTTACTTTTGTGGACCTCTGTTCACATTGAAAGTACGAGAGGGTGCTACTTCACACATGGTAGGAAGGTTAGGGTAAAACAATTACCGTGAAGCCATTCAAGCTGTTCCCAACATCGCAGCATCAAGAACTTAGCTCAGTAGTAGTGTTAGGGTGGTGCTCCAAGAGCTACCAAGGATTTTTGGAGTCCCGGCTACTTGTACATTGGGCAGAACCACAACTTAGCCAACATACATGCTCAATAATGACAATATTTCCTGTTTCATATGAGTCTGCATAAATATATTCCCAGAAGAGTTTCATGTCTTCTGCTGTAAACAATGAATATTTAGTGATGTGCTGTATATACAAATATTTCAAATGTAGGGTTTTTGTGATTTGTAAATTGAACCAATATGTTTAAGTCCGAAAACCTGGACATTTACAAAAGTTTAAATCATTTTTTAAAATGTGGATGTTTGTTCTAAAATTTAGCTATCTAATTAATACAAACCACTGTATTTTAACTGTGAGCATCCAGTAATTTTTATTTATTTATTTTTAATTTTACATACTAGCCCCAGTTCCCCCTCTCTTCCCTTCTCCCACCATCCCACCTACCCCCAGCCCACTCTCCCCCATCCACTCCTCAGATAAGGTAAGGCCTCCCTTGAAGAGTCTACAAAGTCTGGTACACCAAGTTGAGGCAGGACCAAGCTCCTCCCTCCTGTATCAAGGCTGAGCCAGGTATCCCATCATGGGGAATGGACTCCAAAATGTCAGTTAATACACCCAAGATATGTCCTGGTACCACAGCCAAGGGTCCCTGCAACAGATCAAGCCAGGTAACTGTCACCCACATTCAGAAGGTTTAGTTCATTCCCATGAAAGACTCCCCAACTGTCATTCCAGAGTCTGTGAGCTCCCACTAGCTTGGGTCAGCTGTCTGTAGTTTTCCCAATCATGACCTTGACCTTCCTTGCTCGTAGGATCCCTCTTCCCTCTCTTCAACTAAGCCCCCAGAGCTTAGCCATCAGTCAGTGCTTGGTTGTAGATCACTGTATCTGCTTCCATCAGTTACTGGTTGTAGGCTTTAGAGCATCCAGTATTTTTAATGATTTACATGCAATATACAGTAGAATTCATAGATGTTATATTGTGTTATTATTTCAACCTTAGAAATAATATAATAGAATGCAAGATGGTTTCAAAAGATTGCCAGGAACCTCTGTAATGGTAATAATATTTGCCATGGTCACTCTGTTAAACAAAATTAAAGGCACTAATTGATAGCATAAAACACCCAACCTGACTGATGGATATAGACAGAAATTTCCCCTAACAGAAAAGCTCAAATCTTCCAATGTTGTAAGCCGCACAAATCCATAACACAAGCAAAATGAGATGTAGAAGTCATAGCAACCTCTCTCTTGGGTGGAGGGGATTATCCATCAGCCAGAGCAGAAGGGAATTCTGCTGAAGCAGCACCTCACGAACACAACAGAAGAACATGAATAACTGATAGTTATATGCAAGCAAGAGAGCAAACATGCTTCTCTTAGCTCCATTCTCTGTCACTCTTGAGTTGCACTTAGAGTAATGATTGATCTGTCTGGGGGAAGAGAAATTGAAAAGATTTGAGTAACTTCTCTAATGCTTTCATGTGCTGCAGCTGGAAGAACAGAAATCCCTATGAACATCAAAACTCTAGAAGAACTGAGCAAAAATACTCCATGTTCCAAATAAGCTGATAGGCCCTAAGTTTTATAGTATTCTTATAGAAGCAGAATATCTTGAAAATTATATTTCTCTTATCAAAATATAATTATCTTAAACACTTATAATTCATTTATACTTCAGTAAAATATAAAATGTCAAATGTATAGAAAATATATCTCACTAGTATTAAGAACATTCTAAAATTAAATTACAATTATTTTAAATTTAACCTAGATTTCCGGGTGCTGTTTTAATAAAAACATTCTTTTACTTATGGTTAATCTTGTGGTTGTTTGTGAATCTCGAGATTTATTCTCATTTATTTAAGAATCTTTTCCATTCTTGTGTTCAAAAAAAAAAACTTTAACATGTGATTTTTCCAGCACTTGAGAATGGGAAAATTTATATGAGAATTTCATCTCATTCATATAAGAGGCTTGAGACAACTGTAATACAGGACCTTCCCCTAAAAGAAGCAAAATCTTCCCATACCCTACCCTCACCTCTGTTTAGTCCTTTAACGCTTAGTATTCCTCCATTTCTTTCTTTTGAAAAGTGTTCTTCTACCTCTCAACAGTCTTTTAAAAATTGGGTTGTGGCCCCAGCTAGGTCCTTGGGCAGCAGAGCAGAGGTGCCTGAACTGGCCTTGCCCCACTATCACACTGATGATTATCTCGAATATTACCATAGAATCCTCCTATGGCGATGGATGGAAAAATAGAGACAGAGACCCTCATCAGAGCAACGGACTGAGCTCCCAAGGTCCAGCTGAAGAGCAGAAGGAGGGAGAAGATGAGCAAGGAAGTCAGGACCGCGAGGGGTTGGTCCACCCACTGAGACAGTGTGCCTGATCAAATCCAGGGAGCTCATCAAATCCAGCTGGACCGGAACTAAATGAGCATGCAATCAAACTGGACTGTCTGAATGTGGCTGACAATGGGGGCTGACTTAGAAGCCAGTGATAAAGGCACTGGGACTTGTTTCTACTGCATGTACCGGCTTTTTGGGACCCTAGTCTATTTGGATGCAAAGCTTCCTAGGCCTGGATTTAGCGGGGAGGGCCTTGGACTTCCCACAGGGCAGGGTTCCCTGCCCTCTCTTAAGGAGGGAGGGGGAGGGAGGAGGGTGAGCGGGGGAGTGGGAGAGGAATGGGAGGAGGAGAGGAAGTGTAAATTTTTGAATGGAAAATTTTTTTTAAAAAAAAAATTTCCCTGATAGAAGAGAAAGTGGGAAATACCCTACAACAGATGGGCACAGGAGATCGCTTCCTATGTGTAACCCCAGCAGCACAGACATTAAGAGCAACATTGAATAAATGGGACCTACTAAAACTGAGAAGCTTCTGTAAAGCAAAGGACACTGTCACTAAGACAAAAAGGCAACCTACTGACCGG
>NC_022011.1:77031299-77097365 GCF_000317375.1 Microtus ochrogaster | reverse complement strand
GGAGGAGGGGGAGAAGGGTGGGAGGAGGGGGAGGGAAATGGGAGGCTGGGAGGAGGCGGAAACTTGTTTTTTTTTCCTTTTCTCAATAAAAAAAAAACTGAAAAAAAAAATAAAAATTAAAAAAAAATTGGGTTGTGGGGTAATAGCCACACGGCTGTGCATATCTCTTTAGTTTCTGTTCTTGACTGAACAGTGTTGTTCTCCTCGATAGTTTTAAGTATAAAAAAGAAATAAAACAAATAACATCAAATACAAAATAATAATTCTACGTTAATGTATCTTGCTTTGAGGATTCCTAATAGTCAGTGCTAAGCTTCTAGTTTGTTCATTTGTTGTTGTAGGGCGCCATCTGGTGGATTGTCCTGCACATGCCTTGTCTGTGACAGCTTTAGGAAAGGTCTCTAGAACATGTCAACCTTTTCCTGAGGACGAAATTTCTCCCATTTGTGAACCATTGTTCTTGGCTTTGTTTACCAATTAATGAGTGACAAATGACTTGTTCTACCCTTGCTAATAATTAAGTGCAAGAAGCACAGAGGGAAGGCTACTTTTTAATTAGAGGGGATTGTTGGTTTATTGTCTATTTGTTTAATGGTTTCTAAAAAACAACTTCTTCTGAATAAAAAAAATTGCCTTACACTTATAGAATGTCAAGCCAGTTTTTGCATCCTTAATGAATAAGTGGTACCTTGTTTCATTACATGTGGAAATGTATATCTGTGGCTATATTTCCTTGTACCTTAATATAGAAAAGGCAAGTTCGTCAACTTTCTCCATATACCATTCTTCTCCAGCATAAGCTTTGCATTCTTCAAATGACTTTGCTTATCCTAATGTGGCAGGAAGGATTCTGCTCAAGAAGAAAGACATCTATAGACATCACACAGAATGAGACTTACCCAGCGTTCTCTATTAGAAAGGCTCTGTGTAGGCATTCATTACAATATTTTAGATATAGCTTCCATAAAGATGTGGCACACCAGCTTTTTTTAAATATTGGGTTTCTCTGTGTATCCCTGGCTATCCTGAAACTTTCTCTGTAGATCAGGATGTTCTCAAACCCAGAGATCCCCCTGCCTCTGCCTTCAGAGTGCTGGGATTAAATGCCTGGGCCACCACCACCCTGCAAGCTTTTATTCTTAATAGTAACTTCTCACTCCTAACTGAGTGATTTAAAATTCATGATTATTTAATTTGATAGGTTGAGTTAAAAATATTAATGAATTTGGACTTTCAAGACGTCTATGGAAATAAATGAATAAAGACTTCCATTAATCTTTTTCTCTATAACGCTTGAAAATTATTCCATGACTCAGATAAACATTTTCAGAACTCAGGGAATTAGCCGTGCAAATGTTTTAGGGAAGGTGTTACCTTTTGGGAAGAGCAGGAAGTTCTGCAATGACTTTTGATTTAAAACAAAACAAACAAACAAACTGAGGCTCACAGCCTGACTCAGATATCTGTCAAGACAAAGAGACTTATGGGAGCTGGTGGGAAAGAAATCCTCTGTCAACAGAACAGTGCCCAATGTGGGGAGGACCAAATCCACTTAAAAGCCTGAGAGAGCATGGGAAGTTATTCTAGATAGAAAAGAATAGAGCTAAGCTCGGCTTCTTGATAGCAGCACTTTCTTAGATGGGCTCTGCTTGCTAGAGAGGCTCAGTTAAGAGAGGCTTCCTGACTCAGCTTTAGCTGCAAAACCTTGCAGCTCTTTTAAGAGGTCTTGCCACGAAACACTTAAGTGGTGTTGATGAAAAGCTGACCGTGTTCCTTTTGGTAGTGGCAGAGATCTTGAAATGCCACAGAGTTGTGGCAATAAACAGTACCTCTGCCATGAAGCTTTTTTAACAAAATAATCACAGAATAACTCACTGTTGGCTTTGTTACTGAAGGAAAAAACACCCTTCCCAGAGACTATTAACTGTCACTATTTCTCATATACATACAAAGATCAAAAGAAAAATAAGTATCCTATGGTAACCCTCACCCAGGTAATGCCAGATTCTTTATACCCTTGGCAATACTTAAAATATATACAAAATTCTATGTTTGGTAATTGGATTAAAAATATGTTTTTCAAAACTCACTTAAAATATGTTCTGTACATTAAATATAACTGAGTCAGAAACACCAAGAACAAATTTTCAACACACAGGGAAGACCATAAATATGCACAAAAATTATAAAGTGACTACTGAAGGGTTCTATGTATAAGACAGAAAGTTTCATTAGAGTGGCTCAAAAGAAGACATGAAATAAAAGAGAGAGAAAGTATTATACTAAAAGTAGTTCAATTAGGATTCTCTAATTTGAGGAATGGATAGGGAAAAATGAAGAAAATTGAGCATAATCACAGGCACCTGTAGAAAGCCAATCAACACCCAAGAGGGAGAAGAGGAGCAGAAGAAAGAGAACAGACAGGAAAAACACTTCCGGAAATAATGGATGGCAGCTTCCTAAATCTGCTGAAGACATTTCAGAAGCTCAGTGAGGCGTATCAGACACTAGAGAGCTGTCCAAAGTCACCATTGTCACACTGTCGAAAGTAAGTGAGCCTTAAAACAGAGACAGGAGTTGCCTCATGCACGGACTCTCTGATAAGACTAGCAGCTGGCTTAGCATTGGGCATCTTGAAGGTCAGATGACAGGTGGATGTTTCAAAGTTCTGGAAGAATCAGCTAGAACACCTGTGATTTCCATTGATCATAACATCTCTTCACAGCAATACAACAGTGACTAAGAAATATTCTTATTTCAAATACATATTATAATCTGTCATGGCCGTATATTTTATCATGCTTTTGTAAGATGTTAACACCAATACAAACAAGCACATCCCTAGGCTCCTAAGAGCAGCATGTCACCTAGCACTCTGAATTACTTCTCCGTTGCCTTTGGTTCCTGGAAATCTACAATCGCTTGAAAGTGTAGTCTCTCGTGGAAAAGAATATTCATTAGATATTAACCACAGATATTTTACTGTCCCTCAGCTATCTATCTGGTCCTCTAGTTGCTAGACACTAGATTATCACTAAATGATTCCCTGTTCACGAATCTCCTGGAATGCTGCCTAAAAGTCAGAACACTAAAACTATTACTGTAAAACTTGGACTTTCAACATAATTTCTTTCTCTCTCTCTCTCTTTTTTTTTTTTTTTTTTTTTTTCTAAGGCCTCTCGAGGGAAATTGAAAATGGCTACAATCAGAAAGGAAATAGAAAATTAAAGACTTGTAGAGACTCATTAAGAATGAGTATTGCATTTGTAAATTTAAATATTATTTTAAGTATTTTATATTAGGGCACTTATTGGGTCATTTAGTGTAACAATCATATTCCAATTTCATTTAAAGTGTATGTTACTAAGAATACAGAGAAATCTATGTGTTTGGAGATGTCAGAAATGCATTATCATTTATTCTAGCAAAAAGCTTTGAAAGAAGTGAGACAGCATGAACAGCTCTTTCTCCCACTTGCAAAAGAATATACAGACTTTCAATCACTGCTTGGCCTACATTAGGACAGTACAAATGGACTGATGTACATTTACACGTCTTGTTTACACTTTTGCTACATTGAAAAAGACTCATCATTTCTCCCCAGACCAAAAGAAAAGCTATTCAAGGAAAATAACTGAGGGTTACCCTCCTGCGATGGTGGCTATAACAACCAGAGGACACTGTCCTATTCCTGTCCCCTGTCCCTAAGTACAGAGTGGTATGGAAAGTAAATAACAGAACCGGAAGAGTGCAATGGGGAAATTTAAAGTCACAGAGAATTGATATTGATCGCTATAAAGACGTTTGTACTTAGACTTTATAGGATGGAGGGAGAATTATATTTCCTCCTGTTTGCAAGCTATCCTCCCAGACTTCCTGTACGTAGAGCTCAAAATAAAGGTGTTAAAGTGGGGGCAGGGGGTGACATTGTGACTCAAATTCACAGTCACAACAATTGAGAAGCTGGGGTTTCCCACAGTCCGAGGTAGCCAATGAGATTACCTGTGTTTCCTCTTACAGAACTCACCTCCCCCCCCACACAAACAACCTGTCCTTCCTGTACATCCCCACTAGTTGCTAACTGTTCAATATTATAGCAATATACTAGTCTTTATGCACATGTAATATGTTATTACTCTTTAGGTACTAAGTACAGAGGGAAATTGTGGTTCTAGTGTGACCTTTAAGTTTCAAAATGCTTTGTCCAATGTCTCCATCTGCTGGCCTGCAAAGCAGATTTCGGCATCTAAAAAGAAGTCAGCAAGAGGAAAACACACAAGACATAAGCCTACCAGGGATCTTTCAGACTCAATCCTTAATGTACATTAATCAAATCTGTTCTTTTCTGTTTCCCTCTTGTTTTCTATATGTCCATCATGTGAGTAAATTTATTCCTGATAAATCTAGTTTCTAATACTATGTAACAAATGATACTTGATTCTGCGGGGGGAGAGGGGAATAAATTCAGTTTTCAAATTCCATAAAGAAAACTGTGAAAAAAAAAAGAAAACTGTAATATGTCAGGAAACGAGTACAGGTGGCTTTACACTTTTATTTGACAAGGCTGATGTCTTTTTTCTTTGGGGAATTTTATTTTGTTAGCCATTTCAGTCATCTCGTGCTTCTAACCCTGCCATCTGCAGGATTAGACTGTTTTCTTTCTTCTGTTTCCTTTGTCATCCTCAACAAATGGTGCTAATCCAACTGGATATCAGCATGGTGGAGATGCAAATACATTCATTCCATGTCTATCATGCAGCACAAAAATCAAATCCAAGTGGATCAAAGATCTCCACATAAAGCCAGATACACTGAACCTAATAGAATAGAAAATGGAAAATAGCCATGAACACATTGACACAGGAGACAACTTCCTGAACAGGCCATCAATAACACCAATAACACCAATTAATAAATGGGATCTCATAAAACTGAAAAGCTTCTGTAAGGCAAAGGATACCATCAACAGGACAAAACAGCAGCTTACAGAGTTGGAAAATATTTTAGCAACTCCACATCTGACAGAAAACTAATATTCAAAAACATATAAAGAATTCAAGAAAGTAATCATAAGCAAGCCAAATAATCCAGTTTAAAATTGGGTACATACCTAAACAGAGAATTCTCACCAGAGAAATGTTGACTGCCAAGTAACACTTAAAGACATTTTTAACATCCGTACTTGTCAGAGAAAAGCCATTCAAAATGACTCTGAGATTCCATCTTACACCTGTCAGGTGGATCTTTTTGAGTTTGAGGAAAGATTGGTCTACAAGAGCTAGCTCCAAGACAGACACCAAAGCTACACAGAGAAACCCTGTCTCGAAAAACAAACAATAACAACAAAACAAGCAAAAAGGTTAAGAATGATAAAGCAGCCTGGGAGTGGTGACTCATGACTTTAAACCCAGCACTCAGGAGACAGAGACAGTCTGAGTTCAAGCCCAGTCTGCTTTACAAAGAGAGTTAGGACAGCCAGGACTGTTACACAGAGAAATCTTATCTCAAAAAAAAAAAAATGGTGTGGAGGTGATGAAGAGAAAAGAAAAAATAATGCAAAAGCTATATGTGAACACAGAATAACGTATACTAGGTGTTTCTCGTGTTTCTATAAGTTGTCTGTTTCAACTCTCTTTTTTAGAGTTTTGAGAACAAAACTTTGTAAGGCTGTTTCACCTCCTCCATCTTAGCAATGGGGCCTATCTCTTTTGTATTCTTGACAAGAGGGAGAAAATTAAATAAGTTACTCTTAGAATTTAACACTTCAAATATGGCTCCAACATGTTATCCAGAATCAAGGAAAATGTTGCTAGTGAATATAATAAATCTAACCAGAATATTGTGAAGAAATGACTGGAAATAATTGGCATTTTCTTTTTCTACACACAGATCTTAACCAAAGAATCAGGAGGAGTTTCTTAGAGGTAGAACAGAATCAATAAATACTGGCCCTTGTTTGGTACCCTTAATGAACACAAGATCATGACTCTGTCCTCGTTTAAAAGGAAAAGAGGCTTCTTCATGATGGAACAGGTATCACTATGTCGTTGTGTCACCCAAGTCATAGAGTCATTACCACACACGTGGAGCTCGGTTCCTTCATGTGGTACTCATATTAGTACCTACATGTGGTACTAATCTCTTAGGAAGTATCAGCTAATCCTTGTGACATCTTACATCTTGGATTAAGGCTACTACAAAAGAAGACTGATGTGTTTACATTTTTGTGGTCTTCTGAGGATCAGGCAGGAGATGATGCTACATATGCCATTTTTCTTTTGTTGTTATTCATTTGTAAGAAATAACAAATCTTGAGCTGGGCTGTGGTGGCGCACGCCTTTAATCCCAGCACTTGTGAGTTCAAGACCAGCCTGGTCTACAGGAGCTAGTTCCAGGACAGGCTCCAAAACCACAGAGAAATCCTGTCTTGAAAAACCAAAATAAATAAATAAATAAATAAATAAATAAATAAATAAATAAATAAATAAATAAATAATCTTATTTACTTATTGGTTTGTTTCTCTGTTTAGTCACTGATTCATTTTGTGTACCTATGTGTTTCTGCGTGTATGTATTTTCATTGCATGTGTGTAGTCCCCAGGAGGCCAGAAGAGGGTATAGGATCCTCTAAAATGGTTGTTACAGCTGGGCGGTGGTGGCGCACGCCTTTAATCCCAGCACTCGGGAGGCAGAGGCAGGCGGATCTCTGTGAGTTCGAGACCAGCCTGGTCTACAAGAGCTAGTTCCAGGACAGGCTCCAAAACCACAGAGAAACCCTGTCTCGAAAAACCAAAAAAAAAAAAAAAAAAAATAAAATGGTTGTTACAGCTGGGCGGTGGTGGCGCACGCCTTTAATCCCAGCACTCGGGAGGCAGAGGCAGGCGGATCTCTGTGAGTTCGAGACCAGCCTGGTCTACAAGAGCTAGTTCCAGGACAGGCTCCAAAACCACAGAGAAACCCTGTCTCGAAAAACCAAAAAAAAAAAATAATAATAATAAAATGGTTGTTACAGAAAGTTGTAAGCTGCCCAATGCCAGTGCTGGAAACTGAGCCCAGGTTCTCCGCAAGAGCAAGTTCTCTTAACTGCAGAGCCATCTCTGAAGCCCTCTTTCCTTTTCTAACACTAGACAGAGAATGAACAGAATTTTATGAAACCTGCTACACTGCATGAAGCACATCACAGTCAGAGTACACTAAGAAGAATGATCAGACCAGTCAAAGACCCTAATATACCTTACTAACAACCACATTTAAAAGTCCCATATTGCACACATAGAAAATATCTAGTGTCTTATGAATATTTTCTTTGTTACAACAGCAACACTGAACACTACAGATAGAAACATTGGTGAAATATTCCACATGAATGTTAAACATTAGTATTTTTGGCAGATACTAAAAAGCATTAAAGTCTATTATTAAGCATATTCAATATTTGATAGTTTTGGAGTAAAGGGCACATTATAGTGTTTATAACATCATCTTGTGAAGTTATTAAGACAATATGGAAGACAGTCATTTTTCTGAATCTCCACTGAGCACTTTCTGCAAGGAAAAAATTAAGCATTTATTTGTGTATATATTTTATTTATGTGTGTGGTGTGGTGTGTGCCTGTGTGAGTCATATGTATCAGGTGTATGCAGGTACCCATGCAGGACAGAGGAGAGTATTAGATTCTCTGGATTTGAAATCATAGATGGTTGTAAAATACCCAATGTGGGTGCTGAGAACCAAACCTGGATCTTCCACCAGAGTAATAAATGTCCTTGACTGCTGAACCATCTTTTCGGACCTCAGATAATTACAAATAACATAATAAAATGATGATGATGATGGCAACAATGGGGTATCATAAAACACAATTCTGTGTGCATGTTTACCATTTCTTCAGAGAAAAAAGCCCCCACAGTGATGCCAAATCAATGAGTGAAGGTATCTACAGTTGCTTTCATGGTGGCAGAAAGTACATAAAAATCTCAGCCTCCACAGCTATAGGCATTGATGACCAAAATCCCTATTTCTTAGATCGCTTGCAGTCATTTTTTGCTAGTAAACACTGTAAGTTATTTAAGGGATGATTGAAAGTATGTAAGTAAGCTCTTATAGGTAGTGTACAAATAACAAGGAACCATCTACAAATTTGGGGAACTGTGAAGAATCCTAGGACTAATTACCCATTAACCGCTATGTAAAGAAAGATTCGATTTATTCTAAGGGAATTAAAATTGTATTAAAATAGGGGAAAATTACCTCACAATTGTGTATGTACTATTAGCTCTGGTGTTATTTGGAAAGGTTCATGCCCATATAGAAACCGGCTTATGAAAATGCCTGGAAGAGTTTCATAATTAGAAGACACTATGAAAACATGAAGCCCATCCTGTCTTCTGTGTAGGAGTTGTCAGGAAGCCCTCAAATGTCCTGTGAACAAAGATGAACCAGCAAGGCTCAGTCAATTGTCTGAGTAAGTTGGCCTTTGGAAAGCTCCCTGACTCACTTCAACTCTGTCTACCAATGGGCGAATCAAGAAGAGATGCTATCATCGCAAGAGCCAGCAATCATCCCTTCATATCTGACCTCCCATGGGAGACAGTGCTTGTTCTTCATAAGGAAACTGCACCTTGGCCAGGTCCAGGGGAGAGTGTTGAATATCTATCACTCACTGAAGGTCAGTTAGGTCGAATGCAATCGCAGTGTAAAACACTGCACTGCCCTGTGATCGATCTATTATTATTCTTACTTCAAGATTCTTTGCAAGTCATGCCAGGAACAAAAAGGAAGCATCCTTTTAGAGTGTTCTTTATCTCATTATATTTCTTTGGAAAGTTGGTTTGGGTATTAAGTTTTAACTAGGCTAAAAGCCGATCTGCAGACCTAGGAAAATTCCCCTGCTGCCTGGAAGGGGAAATGATTTTAATTGTGTGGCTTACTCATCGTGAGTGTTTGTTTAAAGGAATAAAATGGAATAAGATTGCATTTTTAAAACAATTAGAAAGTGAGAGGATTAAAATACGTTTAAGTTCAGTCTCGGTTTCTTTTTCCCGACTACACACGTTTACAGACAGGAAATATTCAAAGTTATATAAGAAGAAAATATTTAACGGTAAATGCAAGATTATTTTAAAATAAGAATGTGTACTCCCATACCACATTACCTCCTTCCATAATTTCTTGATAAATAATGAATATCAGCCAAAGCACTAGGAATCAATATGAACTAAGTGAAAATTTCAAGTCATATAATTAGATATTTCAAGGACATGGTGTAAACCCCCACTAAGACTAAATTTTCACAATTTTCTTGGAGCAGTAACATTGCTCAGTTCTTAAATATCATATATGAATCATTACTTTAATGAGCTTTGTTTTTTAACCTTCACTTAAAATACAAGCAAGTATATTCTGTCATTTAAGATGCCAAATAAAATACATCAACAGAAATTAATAGGCAATAGAACCTGATGGATTCTCCTGGAGATTATTTTCATGATGGAAACTTGGCAGGTGTGCTTGTGATTAATCACAATAATGCACAAACCCTTAGCCCTGCATAAACTGTCTTTTTTTTGGAATATTCCTTTCCTTCACAAAAGATGAACTTCATCTTCTTGTGTAATATTTCCACCTCCATTTCTCTGTCCAAATTTCATTTTCCCAAGATCCCTTAGACCACCAAAGGATGAAGCACTCTTATTCTTTTCTAAAATCCAATTATTTTGTTCTTCCAGTCCTTGGTCTAGAGTGACCAATGCTGATATTGTCCATGCCTATTATAAACTAGCAAGAGTCCAAGTATTCCAAAATAATTGTATCATATGCTTCTAGAAGATAAAAAAGGCTATAATTAAGGGTCTTTTTTTGCTCCTAGATAAAAAGGATGCACATCAGTTAAGATTATTAGAAGTGATACATGTGCACCTTCAATAACAGCATGGAGGAACATATGCAAGAAAACAGATTTCCCATAGTCTAGGGCACAAGTCATTACCCAAAACAAGAGCATGAATAAATTGGAACAGAGAATATAAATACCTTACCCAGCTAAGAATATGGTTGGCCTTTTCACTTTTTAATAAAAAATACTAAAAACAAGCTGTGGGCATTTCATCGTTTTCTAAATGTGACAAAATGGTACCATCTATTCTTTAATATAAATATACAATTATAATATTTGTAGGCAGGTATGTTAAGCCTGGCTTGGCTATAAATGTAAATACATAAAATGTGTGCAAAGCAGTCAACAAAATCGTGTCCGTTTGTGAATGGCTGAGGTACTGTGTTTTTCAATGTGGGTGACTGACCTGTGTTCACATTTTCTATGATATGAAGAGAACATGACAGCTATTGGCTCTCTCTCAATTGTCAAAAGTCTAGGACATTTGACAGCTCACTGGAATCTTCTTAGATGCAAGTTGGACAACCCAATCCAATGATTAAATATGTTCATTTGATGATGGTAGGGATGTTGAATATGTGACATGAGCAAAAGTGAATGCTGAAGGCTCACTGTAAAGACTGACTTTAGTGAGGACCACGTAACCGCGTAAGTTTGCCCAGACTGACATAGCATGCCCAAAGAAGCTGTCCAGTGCCTTGCAGCTGGAATCTGTAAAGGAATCTGCATGTCCCATATGATAATAAATCATGTAAGAGCCCACCAAAAGAAAAACAAAAATCACCAGAAGCAAAGATACTTTAAAACGCAACCACTGGGTTATTAGTTAAGTGTGTAATAAATGTGGCATTTCCCAGTGAAGAAAGAAAACTCAAACCTTCCAACTTTCATGCAACAGATAAGTGAAGGTAGAAAGGGGTTAATCATGAAATTCAAACAGAATATTTTCAATGTGCTTGAATCTGATGATCTACCTGGTTAGATACAGATTTCTCTTGGACTACTAGAGAAGAAAAGTCTCATGTTTGTAGAAGGACATCAAGAGGGGTAGAAGTGAACACTATCAGATGCATGTGACTTTCCATTGAATAAATTTCCCCACTAAGTTCACATGCCAGAGAGGTGTTACTGTCCCCACAATCTTGCAAAGTTTGCTCTGATGCTAAGTAAACAGGAATACAGACAAAATATAGTCAAGATGTAGATTTCCTGTAATAGTTTTCATTCTTTGTTCTATACAATAAGTATATATTAAGCAATTATGGGGGTAGAGGGAAGACTCAGTATTTAAGAGCACTGGCTGCTCTTGCAGAGGACCCAGATTCCATCTCCAGTACTCACATGGCTGCTTACAATCATCTGTAACTCAAGTCTCAGGCAATCTATCACCTGCTACTGCTCTCTGACAGCTGTGTGGATGTGGTGCATACACATACATAGAGACAAAACGCCAAAAAAGTAATTGTAAAACATAATAAAGTCATCTGTTTAAAAATAAGTTACAAGGTTGAGGGACACCACAGTCAGTAAGATACTTGCTTTACATAAGGACCTGAGTTGAAGTCCTAGAGCCTACACAACAAAAGGCAGGCATGGTGGTACATACTTGTCAATCTGGGGCTTGGGAAATGGAGACAGGCAGACACCTGGGCTTCCACTGGTCAGTCAGATTAGCATCCTTGGTGAGCAAGAGAGCCATGAATATAACATCTCAGGACCCAAGCCTGAAGACTCCTGAGCCAGGACATCCAAGGTTAATTTCTGGCCTCCACACATATGCATTCATGTACATACACCCAAACCCACATACATTCACATGCACCTGCACATATGCAAACACATGTACACACACATATAAAATTACATAGCTTAATGATTTTGAATATTCATAAACACAGTATTTTAAAATGATTTATTATATAAAACACAGTTTATAGGGATCAAAGATTATACATTAATCTACTCTTGTCTTACATTTCAAGATTGGCTTACATCACCTAAAAAAGATTATATATTTTAATGTGTTTTCAAAATATGTTGTCTTTAAACACAGTAGTAAATGACAAATTTCTTCTTTTTTGCTGTTTTTCCTTGTTAAATACATTGGAAAACATCAAAACCAGAGTTTCTTCAGTCTCTGGGTGCTATTACTGGTTGATCTGTAATGTTCATTGCCTCAGAAAATAGAGGCGATTTTATCATACACAACTAAGTATGCTGACATAATAGTTACTCGTAGGTGCAAAATCATTCATATTTGGAATCTTTTTGCCAGTCTTGCAGAAAGAGAAGTGTTTTCAAATCTGAAGATATTTGCAGCTGTTCATTAGTTAGAAAATCACTTCTAAGATTGCCATCCCCAAAATAAAAGGCATCTTGGGACTAATTGTTGCTCAAAATAATGTCATAGCAATGCTTTGCAAAAAATCTCATCATCACCATTTCACGAGTCTGACCCCACCACTAAAATTATGAACATCAATCAACATCCCAAGTTGGGGGTTGAGCTCTCCTAGATTCTGTGCAATATTTTCTAGTAGAATTAGAGATTTCCACACATATTTCCACCTCACGTTTATGTAATTCTACAGAAGGTTAATAGAATACTTCCTTTCCATGTGACAAGACAGATTAAGGCACAGAGTTCCATAAAAGATGCCAATCCCGTGGAGATAGGGGATCACATTCATAAGTACTTTACAAATTTCAGATTGGTGGTAATAACCCAGGTTTCTAAAAGGCAGATAAATTAGGGATTTGTAAAGAATTAAATACATTGAACCAAACACATGTTATGACTAGCACTCCTTTGTCTCTGCCCAATATTCTCCCCATCTTTCTTTTTCTCACTTATAAAAGGGTGAAAAATGGGAGAGGAGACAGAAAGAGTTTAAGAGCCAGAGGAAATGGAGAACTCCAAGAATACAAAGCCCTCCAAATCAACCGGATCAAAGCTCATTAGAACTCACAAAAAATGATGCAGCAAGCACAGCCTACACAGGTTTGTACCGGGTCCTCTTTGTATATATTATGTCTTCCAGATTTGTGTTTTTATGGGACTTCTGAGTGTACACGATATTGGGCCCCTGTTTTTATTCCTTTTTTTGGATTATTTTCTTTCTTTTGATTTATCTTGTTCAACCTTGATGTCATAGTTTTATCTCCCAATTTTCTGAAGGCCCCAAACCACAGTAAACCATAGATGCCCATAGAACATGATGTCCACATTCCCAGGAATTGGGGTGGGTGGTTTTTTGGTTATTTGGTGGGTTATAGATGTTTGCCAACATTTGGGAGGGAAGGTTACAAATTGTTACTGGTCAACATCAGAGAGAAAGCTAAACAAAGTAGATTATATTCACAGATCATAAAAATAAAACAAAAACAAGTATATGTTAGCAAATTCACACATACACATGTATATACATGTATATGTATATATATTTGTGTGTATATTTATATGTACATATGTTTATATATTTATATGTACATAAACATATATACATATATAAACCACTGACTGCACCTGGATTTTAGTGGGTAAAGACTAGTGCGATATGCAGTTGCTTTTGAAGAGATTATTTCAAGACAATTGTGGTTTTTCTTTAGAATTCAACTATCTTGTCCATAAAAATTGGTTTTAAGACAAATTAAGATACATGTTTTTTCCTGTAAAATTAGCAATCTCACATTCTGGTCTAGCCATATCCCTGTAAATGTGTAAGCAAGGTTTTTGAGTATATCCATGTCCCAGGATGCAGAATAGCTCCTGGCCAACAGCAATATTATATAATTAAATTGATGGAAAACAAAAAGATGCCCATGGATCAGAAAGAGTTTAAGTTTAGTTGATAAATTTGCAAGGGTGAATTCTACTTATTACAGAGATCCTGAGAGTTAAGGTTTAATTCAGAATCCATTTATTGTCTCTTGGTGAGTTTTGTTTTGTTTTAATAAAGAAGCCTTTGAACAAGTGTACTTGAAGGTCACAATTATAAAATGAGATGCTTCAGGACTCAAGAGCTCATTGCTCTTTCATAGGATCCCAGTTCAATAAAAGCACCCACATTAGGGGGCCAACAACTAAATGCCTGAAACTCCAGTTCTCAGAAGTCTGTCATCTTCAGTCTCTGTGGTCAAGTGCACTCACAGGGACGTCTACCCCACACCATACACAAACACACAATTAAAAATAAAGTCTTAGTACTTTTGGAATTTAAACAAGTTTAAACTTTCAGGCACTGCTAAATGCATTACAATCTCACCAGCAATCAAAACTATAAAGTAAGAAGACTGTATGGGAGAGTGTGCTGCTTTACCTTGGTTGTCAACTTGTCAAGGTCACTAGCATCCCAGGGAGAAAGACAAGTACATGTGTGCCTGTTGGGGATTTGGCTAACTAAGATGGGAAAACCCAGCCTAAATGTGGGTGCTTCTATAAGCTGGTCCTTTGCTGAAGAAACAGGAGTTATCTAAATCCAGCTAGCAGGGATTGTTACCACCTTTTGCTTCCTTACTTTGGACATCATGTGACCACCCGCCTGAAGCCCATGCCACCATGCCTCTTTATAATGGAGGACCCTATCCCTTCTGTAAACTGATACTAACTCTGTGAGTTCCTTCTTGTCAGATGCCTAGTCACAGCAATGACAAAAGCAGGTAATACATGGAGGAACACCACATTGGCCTTAAAACCAGAACCCAAGCTTTGCTGGGATTTGGCAATGGCATAGCAAAACTCAGTTGTTCTTGACATTCCTTTGAAAGGCATTTTACACATTTAAGCACTATGAGATGTAGATCAATCTCAGGATGGCCCTCTGGAAATGTTCTTAGAGAAACAACTGATCTGCTGGGACCTAGCACTCAGCATTTCCCGTTTCTTCTTATCTATGTTTAGGCAAGATGTCAGTGGAGAAGCAGCCACGCTGGGGCCATGAGGCAACAAGCAGGAGGATGAAAGCAGAGTACAGCTCGTTGGTACAAGGCTGCTCACCCCATGCCCGCTGGAGTTGGACACCAAACACCCTACCACCAAACCAGAACAAGTAGGAAGACGGAAGCCATGGGCTGAAAATAGTCCAGAAGAAGAAAACCGAGCTCAGACCAGCAAAGATAAGGAGTTTGCAGGCCTGACTCTGAAATCCTCCCTCCAGATGACTGCATCACTGTGGAAAAACAAAGTGTTTTGGTGTAAGGTTGTGAATACCACATTCTATCTGATGTATGGTCAAGCTCGTACAGCCTCTATCTAACAGTAGAACCTTTCCATTAAACACTGTAAGAACAGTTTCTAAACAAGAATTACTGAAGCATTCATTCACATAGGCACATATTAAATTAACATATTCATGAATAATTTTATAGATACTTTAAAATTATTTTACAGAGAATTCTACGAAACCGTAGGAGATGCAGCTCCCTATACATTAATTCATTGCAAACCCTATTTCTCCCACTATTCCAGCAAACATTCAATGAGGTCCAGTAAGCACTGTCATAACGGCAGAGAGACGAGTGTGAAAAGCACTGTCCCTGACTCCAAGAGGCTTTAGTGCTCTTCAAACCACGTAAGACAGAACTTTTTAAAGTGATTCCTATTTTCCAGACCCTCACTTCCTAGGTTGTTGATTCCCTGGTCATCGATGCTTCAAAGCATGGACGCCTCTTACATAATCCACATCAACCCAGTCTCTATCACTTAATACTCCAAATACAACTTATGACTTTGCAGATGCAGCTCAATGTTATGCCAGTATGCTCCTTGCTGTCCTTTATGGTTCTGAGGGGGGAATCAGACAAGTTCTCATTCCATCTGCTACAGAATTTGTTTCCCCAAAATCTAGACTACTGCAAAAATGCAAATAAATGTTTAATGACAGTATAGTTTGTCCGAGGGAAAAAAATTAAATCTTTATAAATCTCACCCATGTTCTGGTAGCAAACCAACAAACAAACATTTACTGTAGCGTGGTAGCAAAATTCCAGGTAAACTTGAAGAAAGCCACGTTCCATTCCCCTTGTCTGTGTCAGCTGAGACACATCTGACTCCACTTAATAGCAGGTTTCCTCGCTGATTAGCGGCAGGAGGCATTAGATCACTGTGTTCTCTCCTTTCCTCACCCTGGTCTCAACCTGGTAAAGGAGCAGCAAACTCCTAGCTATGAACAGAACACTGTGATTATTTTTGAGTAGTGCATGCATGGCTGCTTCTCTATTTCAGTCACCTCAGAAACTATATAGCTTAGTCTACAACCCATATAAAACTGTGATTTTACTTATTATTAAATAATATGATATCATCCTATGCTGATATAATACCATCATCCTCAGATGGAAGGCTGGACTTACTGTTTGTAGGTCTTGAGGATGCAATCTGTATTATATATACTTGAGATAATTGATTGGTAATCAAGATATATATATGTATATATATATATACATATATATATACATATTCTGCTGTTTAAAATATTCCTTCAGGTATTAAGAAGTGAATCTAACTAAGACTATCTTTAAAAACAAAAAAAAGATAAAATAATCTCTATGAATATGTCAAGAAATCCCTTGACGTATTCATAGAGATTGCTTTCAAAGTCTAAAAATGATTATTTATATGCAAAATCTGATGAGAAAAATCATAAACTGTATTTCATTATAGATAGTAAAATTAATGATGATATCTGACATTTATATGAAAACCACAGAGATGTGTACCTGTTCCCAGGTGACCATCAGGAGTTAAAATGCATCAAACAGCCGTACCCAGCACAGTCTCAATTTTATCCAGAAAAAAGCAATTCTGCTATCATCTTGCTTAAAACAACGTGTTAAAACTATGAGAAATCCTTTGGCTATTTCTCAGCAAAACAACCTGCATTCCCAACTCTCACTTCGTATCACCACATCCCCCTTCTCTCACCACAATGAGTTAAAGGCAGACCGAAGCTCTCAGCAGCATCCTCTGCGCTATGCCACCGCTTTACCGTCCTCTTCACTCCAGATGTGATGCTTTAGAAGTTCACAGAAGGCAATTCCTCCTCCCAGGTTTACTGCACCCTCCACGAGAAATAACTTGCACTTGCTGGAAGGTTTAGCTTTCATGCTTCTGGTCATTCTTCCCACCCACAAAAATGAGACCTATTTCTGGGCTATTCATAACTCTCCTTCCAAAACATTTCAGAAAAGAAAAGCAAGGCAGGGCTCATGATTTCCATGCAAAATCCCAGCCTGCCCGCCTGCTTACTGCTGCCAATACTTCTTATTCTTGCTGGTGATGACATCGTACAAGCTCCCCAGCACTGATGCTTCGTTATGTAAGTCTGTCTAGGTCAAGTGTAGGAGACTCACTACTGGCCTGTGGAAACTCATGGAACTGTTTCTTCAGATTAACACTTCAGGGGCTATGGAAGATGCAGGAAACTGAACTTTAACTACATACATCTTTCGGGGTAAATACTTACTTGCATGATTCGGTGGTTTTGGTTTTTTTTGTTTTGTTTTGGGATTTTTGCCTTTGGTCCTGGCAGGTTCCTGTCAGCCAGGCTGAGAGGTGCAGGTAGGCATTGCTAAGAGGCTCCAGTTCTGTCAGCATGCTTGATTATTCATTGGAAGCATTGGAAGTCTTGCACTGTTCCTAGCATTAAGATATGAGCAAAAGCATCATAAATTGGAATTTGCTAATCAGGCATCTTTTCTATGCTGCTGATTTGATGTGTAAACCAAATATGATCTGTTTAATCTGAGTCGTTGCAGGAGAGCATTGTTAGAGATTTCTGTGAGCCAGAAAAGATTTACTGCAGGTTTTGGCTGCTGTGATGCCCTTGTCTCTAACTGTGAATTTGCTTGTCTTGGAAACGAGCTCTGTGTCTGCTGTACTTGTCCTCTGTCGCGCCTGTTTGTGACAAGAATGGAGCACGAGTAACCTGGTACTTGGGGGGACTTCCGCAGATAATAAATCCTGCCTACTTAGTCTCAAGATGAACACTGCAGCACTGTGTCATTTGATGCTAGCACCGAACGAGGCTGGGTTAACTGCATTGGATTAACACCGGAGAGACTGTGTTTAGATCTGGAGGGACCAGCCCCGGGTTTGACGGGAACAGTTACTCCTCTAAGGGTACGAGTGAAAGCAGGAGAGCACTGATTCTGTTTCAGACTCTCCCACACCGTGTCCTGCTGCAGGAAAAACAGCGGCCCCATAGTTGCACGCTGCAGAAAATGCAGGACAAGCCGCAGAGTGAGTTTGCCGCAGCAGCAGGAGGTTGGCAGGGAACATTCATTCAGTTAACCCGGAGATGATGACACAACAGAGTGCGCCTCCTTTCAAAAGACAGAGGGGTTTTAAAAGTTGGGGGTAATTGCAGCACATTTGAGGGCTTGGCTTCCGATGTGTGTTTGGCAAGCAGTATTTTGTGATTTGGAGTCCGTGGTAGGAGTTAAGGAATTAATGGTTTTATCAATTGTCTCCATGATCTCCCAGGGCTGAATGGAAGGTTGACTTCTGTTTGCCCTGGGTGTCTCCCAGAGAGCGCTGGTGCACAGAGGGGTGTAAGTACAGCATGCTCTCTGGGTAGACTGCGCAGAACTCTCTGAAGCACTGGGCATTGCTGAAATAACAGACTGGAAATAAGTGTTGTGGAAGTCAGTTTCCCTAGGTGTCATTTTCACCAGGCTAACTGTGATTAATATTGGAGGGGGGGGAGGTGTTGGTCACTTAGGGTAGAGGTAGGCTGCATTTGTGCTGTGTGTAATTGATTGAAGATGTACACATTTTCCCAAATTATTTGAAGAGACAGTTACAGCTCCCTAAAGGCCTGATTTTATCTTACCTATGTCAATAGATGCAAATTGGCATAGGAGCCCCATCTGATCAGGGTTACTTGGGGTCAGAAACAAAATGCTAAAAATAAGGAATACATACATAATCATATCTATACATCTGGAATATTCATGTATATGTATATACAGACATATTTTGGGTGTCACTATCATCCTCAATTTTTTTTTCTGGTTTTACTTTAATGTTGTCTATACTGGCTTCTGTAAGAGGAACTGTTTGCTTTATGTAAGAACATAAAAACATACTGATCTCTTTCTTTTTAGATGTTTTGGAATTTGAATTAAGTATGGTCTAAATTGGTTTTGGTCCAGCCACTTATTCCTTTGTGTGAATTAACATTAATCACTCTATGCTAAAGGTGATAGGGGTACATTGGAGTTTTAAATACCTATACCCTTAGGCCAACATTTGCTATTTCCTCACCACATGCTAGGCCAGAAGTTCTCAGTGATCTGGCTATCAACATCAGCATCTTCATGGAATTTGTAGGAAAGAAGATCTTCAGGCCTCACTGTAGACATGCCAAGTATAACTTCTCTATGTAGGTTCTAGCAATACATGTTCTTATAGCTTCCAAGCAGTTGTAAAATGCATGAAGATCCACTCTATTGGGTTGTTATTTGATCAAATACAGAAATGGCTCTTGTAGTATATCTAAATATGTGTTACATAATTGAATTCTCCGTTCTCCTCCTTGCCTGGTCATCCTAATGCTTGTTAGCGGTACTGTGTTTTAAAGATTTGTAGAAATACATACTATATCTAAAGTCTCATGTGCTCACAGGAGTGTTTATTTTTCCATCAGTTCCATGTAGAATGCTAACTTTCAGAGGCTAAATGGCATACTGGGAATGCAGTAGAGGACTTGTCTCTTTAGTTTTCTCTTTGGCTAACTCCGTGAAGCGTGAGTTCTCTCTGTAAAGTAAGGGGTTGTTCTAAGACAAGGTTTAGTCTTGGCCTAACTGCAGTGTGGGGTCATAAATTCTTAGCAATGGGTCTTTCTTTTTTTTAATATTTATTTATTATGTGTACAATATTCTGCCTGCATGTATGTCTGCAGGCCAGAAGAGGGCACCAGACTTCATTACAGATGGTTGTGAGCCACTATATGGTTGCCGGGAATTGAACTCAGGACCTTTGGAAGAGCAGGCAATGCTCTTAACCACTGAGCCATCTCTCCAGCCCCGCAATGGGTCTTTCTTGTGCACAGCAGAATACTGAACATTATCACTGGCCTCTACTCACAGGTAACAGAGGCAACTTTCCATTGTGATGACTAGAAATTGTGGTGAAGACTAACAAACATCTCCTAAAGGCCAAACTGCCCCCACGTCCCATTTTGACTACCACCAATTCAGGCTATCTTTCCCTTAAGCGTTAAAGCATAATCCATAGGAAAGAAATGCACTGTTTCTCCTACTGACAAGTTAAACTGACATAAAAATAAAGTCATGCCCTCATAAATAATACAGTGAATTTAGACACTATCATATTTGAAAGCATGCAGGTTTAATTCAATCAGGTACCTACAGACTGGGGTACAGACTGGCAACTTCTTTCCAGAACTTATCAGGAACCTAGTTCTACATCATCCCCTTTGTCTTGAAGTCTTGTGTTTCTCCTGTTCTCCCAGATGGACCAGACTCCCTCGACTACTAGCTTCTACCAAATACTTAGCTAAACCAATGGCTTTTCAATTCAGTAGATTTCACTAAAGACAGGAATTCATATTCTCTTTTCTTCTGCCCCGCTTAACCCTGCCTCACCTGCTGCTCCTGAAACATCCAAGAGTTCCATATGTTTCTTATGTACCAAGTTCAGTAGTCCATTTTTCCATACCTTTTTATCTAGATACTAATACACAACATCATTAAAGGACTAAGGAGGTCAAGGATTTTCTGGGACTATGCAGCCTGTTGTCTGAAATACTGATTGCATCCTGACTCTCCTGAGACTGACAATAAAGTTTGTTTTGAATCAGATGGAGGAGCGAGCTACTAGCTGAGCAAAATTAATCATAGAGGTTTTGGAGGAGTAGGGACAGATAGAGAGACACAGGAAGTAGTAAGGCAGGTCTTAGATTAGATCTTGTTCCTTTTGGATCAAGGAACTAGAGAGAAAGGAGGTCATTGGTCGCTTCTCTGCCACTTCTCTGATCATTCAGGTTCCTACCCTGGTATCTGACTCCTGAGTTTTTATTGATAAAGAATAATTAGATGAATGCTTCATCTGGCACCCAATATGGGGTGCCAAATGTACCAGGCATTTTCTTTTGGGTCACCAACCATTCCCAAATCATGACACAGAGACTTATTATTAGTTTTGAATGCTCAGTCTAGCTTAGGGACATTTCTGGCTAAGTCTTTTAACTTACATTAACCTGTTTCTCTTTGGCTAACTCTGAACTTAACCTGTTTTTCTTTGGCTAACTCTTATAACTTAAATTAACCCATTTCTCTTTATCTAACTCTTGTCACAGGGACTTTTACCTTTTCTTACTTTCTTGCTGTCTCTATGTCTGACTGGCTGATGGCTGCCTGGCTTCTGTCCCCTGGTGCCTCCCTCATTCTCCGTTTCTCCTCCAAACCTAGATTTCTTCTTCTCTTTATTCTCTCTGCCTGCCAGCCTCATATATCCCTCTTCTGCTTAGCTATTGGATATTCAGCTCTTTATTAGACCAATCAGATACCTTAGGCAGGCACCTTGCCCACCCATATAACTTCTCTAACTTGCATTTAGGAACAATTTAGCCAATGAGAAAAATGTTACTATTATGTTAGTTCCATATCAGGAAATAGAAAGTTCTCTCTAACTGTTAGAAAGGAACAATGAGAACTTGATTTTATGTTCCCGGCACACAATATTCCTGATTTCCAAGTGAACATGGCCCCAGTTTTCTGTCTTTGGCAGCAGTATTGTTATTGGAAAAGCATATTTCATATACTTGAACATATATAGGAAATTTCAGAAAAATGATGGCTCACATCTATTCCCCTTGCAGAATGTGCTTAGGCGAAAAGAAAGTGGAATGTTAATTTTTTACTTAAATAGACACCACGGTGAACTGATTTTCAAACTGTTACTTAAAGAATGGATTAGGAGATGGTGTTTCTGGATTGGAGTAGCGGTGCCTAGGGAATGGCCTAGTAGGCAGCCTTAAAAGCATTAGGTTACATGGGGTACAAAATCAGAAAAGAAGTCTATGGAGGAGCATGAGGAGACGAAAAGAGGGGGAAAGAAGAAGCAAAGCAGAACAGTGAGGGGAGGGACAAGTAAAAGCAATATTTTGTGACATTTATGTATGAAAGTGTTATAATGAAAACCATTTCTTTGCATTGCAACTTAGAAGTGATAAAAAATGATGATAAAAAGCATTCATGAGAGCTGTGAATGTCCTGGGCTCATGGTGTGGGGTGTCTACCAGCAAAGGCTACTTGGACATGGGTTTAGACCAATAGAAAGTCTTTAATATTCTGCCAGAGACTTCACTGGGTGTTTGTGACACCAATGCAGTCCCAAACCTTTCTCAGAATGAGCTTTTAAGCACAAAACCACACCCTGAGTTGACACACCACAGTTAATAAGAACAGTTAGCCAGAGGTAGAACTATGGAGGCTAGACAGCAACGTTAGTACATTTAGGGACTTTCCTAAAACTATGACCTTTGATAGACTGGGTCGTTGTCTTTGTTTCATCAGGTGGTGCTGCTTACATGCTGAGTTTTAAGGCCTCAATTAGTGGCTCTCAACCTGGGGAGGGTCAAACCATCCTTTAACAGGCGAAACCTGAAACCATCTTTCATATCAGATATTTATATTACGATTTGTGAGAGCATCAAAAATTCAGTTATGAAGTAGCAATGAAAATAATTTTATGGCTAGGTGTCACCACAACATGAGGAACTGTATTAAAAGGTGGCAACATTAGGCAGGTTGAGAACCTCCGGTCTAAATGGTACTTACAATCATAGCATCAACTGTGCTAAAGACTTGAGTACCTGTTACAATGGTACCCTCCAGCACTATGGTTAAACAACAGTGTCTACATGGATTCATGCCTATGGGGCATCTTGTCAAAATGCACATTCTGTACTGGAGATCATGGTACACAATTTCAACAAGCTCCTCAAAGATGGAGATGCTGTTGGTCCACTGCCACACTCTACGAAGAAGCAAGTCTTTAAAGCATAGAAAGCGCTATGTTCTCATGGGATCTATGACTTCACAGATATCCAGCAGAGCCAGAAAGCCCTTGTGTGTTTGAAAAAGAGCTAAGAAAATGAAAAACACAGCATTCAGTATAATATTTGAAACGTGAAGCTTTGGCAGGACATCCTCATTGTCAAACTCTCATGACTGGCAATTCTGCTCTTTTAGCTTTCTCAAAAAAAAAAAAATTTAGACTTCTGGATAGGAAGGCATTGGCAGACTGAGAGATACTTTTCTGGAGATTCCATGTTTATGTGTTGACTAGGTAAGAATAATTCCAAACATAGTCCTATCTTTTCACATGCTATAGAAGATCTGAGACTCCAAGCCGAGTAAGAAGAGGTACCATTTGCCATTTTCCTTCCTGGCTACATGCCCCGCATCACATTTGACAGAACTCTGGCTGCAGGTCGGTCCTGCACTTGCCGGTTCCCTTGGCTTGGCCGCATGTAGAAATGTGTTTCTTCCATGGCAGTGTGATGTGCAGTGTGATGTGCAGTGTGATGTGCAGTGTGATGTGCAGTGTGATGTGCAGTGTGATGCGCAGTGTGATGCGCAGTGTGATGGAATCCAGACGAGTGAGAAATTGCTGCATCATCTCCTACTTTGCTCTTGAACTTGGATCCCTGAGACTTGTCGATTTCATAGCCATAATGTGTCACTGAAAAGAGATTTATATAAAACCCACATGCCATGGTGCTAGGATGATATTAATACTTTGAAGAGAGATTGTTAGTTTCCATACTACATTTTACCTCCTCCTTTGTCAAAATGATCAAGATTTATGAGTCTTGGTTTTCTAAGCTGGATGATCATAACAATAATATCAATGTCTTGAAATTTCTGTGAGGTGTCAAGTTCCCCATACATATTAGGTTTTAGAATGATCCCCATTCCTATGAAATTATTACTAAATTTGACCTGAAAATAGAAATGTTTGAATATCAATATCTTTGTTCCTGAGAACATACCTTTTTCTAGAATGGTACTAAGCATCGAAGGACTAAGTAGAATCACCATAAAGAAACAGGCAGGCCAGAGCTGTAGCTGAGAACTAACTGTTTGACACACAAGCATGAGGCAGGGAGAGCTAACTAGGAAAGGGTGGGCTTTTGAAACCTCAAAACCCGCCCCCAGTGACACTCTTCCTCCAATCAGACCACTGCTGCTAATACCTTCCCAACTGCTCCACCTTCTAGAAAGCAAGTATGCCAATACCAAGCCTGTGGAGGATGTTCTCATTTAAACTACCTCATTTACCTATCAAAGGTCATGGATAAAGGTGACACAAATTCATTCTGTAGGTTCAACACCCTATATTGACTAGAGGAAGCTTCCTTTCTTGGTGCTGCAGAGAAAAAAAGTAGGAAAGCCACATGCGAGAATACGGGAGTACAGCTGCCAAACTCCTCGCTCCCAGCAGAGCCCCAGTAACTTGGGATGTGGTAAACTACTTTGCAGTCCTGATATGTAGTGTAGATAATGTGAACAGAGACAATTCCAAAGGCAGTGACTCAGGTCAAGGGCCCAGAAGTTCTAAAGGTCTGAGCAGCACGCAATTATTGGTAAAACTTTTATGTACCTTTCCGCCATCTGCTTGTCCAACTCCATCAAATAACTGAAACCCCTGCAATGTGCTGCAATGACCTCTGTCCACTATTTGGCCAAGGAGGAAGGAATCAGTTTTGCCAAAGTGACAGAGGAGAAGGAAACGTGATCCCATGTGGTCTGTGTGCAACTGTGACTAGAACTGTGAAGATTGGAATCACACAGGAATGTGTGAAAAGCAGTTTCCATGTGAAATATGGTGGCCCTGAGCTCTGATGTCACCATCACACAGTGTAGTGACAGTGTGATGTTCCTGGAAAGGTCCCTGTCCTTTTCCTTTTAAACATGAAAAGAAAAAAGATGTCATCAATAAGCCTTTAGGTGAATAGAAATTATGTATTTGCTTCTGTTAAGTTATGGCAAAGTTGCAGTTTTATTCTGTAAGCAAAGTTGTCCTCATAAATATCAGCTATTTCTTTTAACATCAAAAATATTCTCTATACCAAAAACTAACTAGAACTCTTCCATATATAGGAAAGTGTTGTGAATGATTTTAAATGGCAATGGGTTTCTGATCCTACTGTAGGTACTGGCTTTGTGGGAGCCTAGGCAGTTTGGATGCTCAACTTACTAGACCTGGATGGAGGTGGGGGTTCCTTGGACTTCCCACAGGGCAGGGAACCCTGATTGCTCTTCGGGCTGAGGAGGGGGGGGGAACTTAGTTGGGGGAGAGGGAGGGAAATGGGAGGCGGTGGCGGGGAAGAGACAGAAATCTTTAATAAATAAATAAATTTAAAAAAATAAAATAAAATATATTCAAATGCAAAATTGCTATTTATGCTCCGATAAGCAATCCATGATATTCTTGTCAGTTTTAGTGACTTATCTTTGTCAAGAGGGGGGCATTGCTGAGTGAAAAAGACCAGGGAAGAGCCCAAATAATGTACTTAAATAACTTGCTAAGCTAAGAGTGAGCACTTCTAAGCACAGAATAGAACCCGACATGGTTCTCCACAGCGGTTCACGGGTCTTCTTTGTTTCTGGGTGCAGTTTCATTCCCTCTTCAGTCCCTCGTGGGAGTGGATCTAAACACAGCACTTGAATACTGTAGTGTGGTGTAGGAAATTCTTCTGCATTTGTGTTGCTTTCATCGGTTAATAAAGAAACTGCTTTGGGCCTGGTGATAGAGCAGAATTTAGGTAGGTGGGGAGACAGAACTGAATTCTAGGAGGAAAAAAAGCAAAGAGAGAACCGCCATGGAGCTTCCAGGTCAGACATGCTGAATCTTTTCATGGTGACATACAAATTATTAGAAATGGGTTAAATCAAGATGTGAGAGTTAGCCAATAGGAGGCTAGAGCTAATGTCCAAGCAGTGTTTTTTTTTTTTTGTTGTTGTTGTTGTTGTTTTTTTCGAGACAGGGTTTCTCTGTGGTTTTGGAGCCTGTCCTGGAACTAGCTCTTGTAGACCAGGCTGGTCTTGAACTCACAGAGATCCGCCTGCCTCTGCCTCCCGAGTGCTGGGATTAAAGGCGTGCGCCACCACCGCCCGGCGCCAAGCAGTGTCTTAATTAATACAGTTTCTGTGTGATTATTTCAGGTTTAAGCTAGCAGGGTGGCTGGGACGACAAGCAGCCTGTTCCTTCTGTTACAATAATGTACCTTGATCTTACCTCAGAAGTTGAGGTCTCATCCTTGGTCTATTTGCCAGAGGGGTATACAACTTAGGCATGGGCAACACAGCCTTTTATTTTCCAGTGGGTATGTGGGTACATGACTTCAGTCTCGACTATTTGAGAGTCTAAAGCAGGAGGATCCTTTGAGCCGAGGCTTTGGTGGTAGACTAGACAAGATAATAACTTGGTCTCCAAAAAAGTTTCCTTGTTTCCCTGGGTGACTGTGATTTATTAATGAAAGAAACAAAGTATATTTCAGATCTTAATGAAATTATAGAACCTTGGAAGCATTTGCAACCTGGTTTCTCCTAGGCCTCTCCTTGGACCCGAGTGAAAGTCGCAAGTGTTGGATTCTCATGTCCTTGAGTTTGATAACTTCGTGGTCCTTTCAGAAGAGTATGCAGAGCTAGACACAAAGATGGTCACTGACTTTATTCTTGGCTAAACCCAGTGCTGGTTTTGTCCATCACCTTTTCAAACAGCAACTGCTCTTATATCCTCTATTACATTCATCTCTGTCAAAACATGAGTGAAAATCAATCTTCGTGTATCTAGAAATAGTCTATCTACTCATTCCCATTTTGCTTCTTATATGCTCCTATCCCCGCTCAATATTCATTTTCTTCAGAGTTCAACTGTGAAAAAAAAAACTTGAATGGACTTCTGCCACACTAAACTGTCTGTGTAACCTTGAATAGGTACACCATCTCTCTGGATGCCACATTTCTATTATCCAAAATAATAGACTTTTTCTGGATGGCCTGAGGCAACTTTCCAGCTCATAATTCCTTACTGATTATCAAAAATAGAGAAAGTAGTGGTGGGTCACAATTAATTATAATAAATATTCTAAGGTTGAAATTAACAAAGATTTGTTGTTCTTGTTTTCCTATTAGGAGACTTTATGGGCTTAATTGTGGAATATTTGTGCTCCCTTTCCTTGAGAAAGCGTGAACCTTTCAAGATACTAATCAAGGAGACCCTCTTGCTTGTCTTAAAGCTGACCGGAAAAAAAGACATAGGACAGCTTTTGCCCTTGACTCCCTTATGCATTCTTCAATGCCAGTGTTCTACTAACAGAATCAACATCTCACTGTAATCTCCCTTCCTTGAGCTCAAATCAGCCAACTTCCACTAGGAGTAAGAGACAGAACCATAAAAGCAAGGGCAGGACATTTTATGCTTTTTTTTTTCTTTCCTCTCTTTTTTCTTTTTCCTTTTCTTTTTGGAACCATTCATAAAAGAGGCATAGCCCACGTCTCACAGCTGCTTTGTGTAGTTCCTGCATTCACCAAGCAGGAAGTCAGGCAAGAAATCAATGGTATGTTCTGAGACAAGATCACACAGGGTCTCCAGAAAGGAACCACACAGAGCTGGAAGGGCAAGAAATAGTCCTCTCAGTCTGTGGGGTTGGAAACTTTTCAGAGAGAATGAAGCAAAAGTGTTCATTAATTAAGATACCACAAAACATATATACAGTGGTAGCTCCACTGTGGTTTATAATATGGCGAGTAACTTTTAGCAGAAGTCCAAAGAAACAGGCACAGACAGCAAGCGTGTGAGCGGCAGCATAGAGTCGCAGGCTTCTTCTTAGTTCGTACTTTTCCATTTAGAAAGTGAACGTGTTTTTAAATTTTAAATGTGTGGATTTAAGGGTATTCTACAAAAATTATCTTAAAATCTTGTTAGATGTATGATAATTAAAGTAGCCAGTGTTGCCGCCACTCTGATGAATCACATGCCTGCTACAAAGTGACAAGCTATTCATTAAAGGCACTTGTGTACAATTAAAGGGATGCTAACCTTTTACAGAGTTATTATGCAAAGGAACACTCACTCTATCATGCTTAACATTTTCAACTTTACAGATAACCAGAATTCGTAAAACAAAACCCAAAATTATTTCATGATGAGCAAAAAGGAATCTGCTCACTGAGTGCACAGGAAAAGGCAATAGAGAAAAACATTTGACTTAGGCATTTGAGACATTGACATATTTTGCCATGTGCAGATGGGCGAGGTCTGTCAAGATGGACAAGTCATGATAAAAAAAAAAAGTCATCCAACTGGAAGGAAGAAAGATGTGTGCATTGAAAATAGCCTGTCTTTCTCGTTGATTGGCGTGCAAAGGAAACTTTTCAAAGGGTTTGATTTGTTTGACTTGATCGTGTGAATTAAGCCTACAAAAAAATCTCTATTACCACATATTTTGAAAGTAAATAAGTTCAGAGGCAAACGCCCAAGCTATGAACAATATTTGATAGCTTATGCAGAGTGAGCACTGACAACAAGGAACTTGGGTTGTTCCTTTGTGAGGTCTAGTATTGGTACAGGCAATGACTGAAAGCCTGGTACACAGGGAGCTTTGGCACTTTGTGTTGTTATTCCCTGGTCAGGCTCATGAAGGATCCTGGAGTCCCAGTGATAAGATGACAGTTCAAATCTCAAGTCTAGAGCCTGGCCAGGGGTCAAGATAAGTCAAAGTATTGCTTGACCAGAGCTTAAACCCTCGCAAATGAAGTCAATGGTGCATCCAGTGAGAGTGGACTATTCATGACCAGACAAGCTCAAGGGGTATGAGTACTGGCCACATTCATCACCACCCATCAGCCAATCAATCATCAGCATTGCATGTTAATGGTAACAGTAAGTACTTCCAAAATATTACACCATTTATTCACTAAAATAACCTTATGAACAATGTTCCATTGTCTCCATTCTACAGACAGAGAAACTGAAGCACAGAGGAGCTTAGTAACTTGCCTAATGTCACCCATTTACTAAGTGGCAAACCTGGGACTTGAACCCAGGCAACCAACCTTCCTCATCTACGTCCTCAGTCATTAAATTCTGCTGCTGAACTCCAGCATATGTCTTCTGTAGGAATAAAGACTCCCAGCTATACCAGGGTTGATTTAGTTATATGACAGAACCAGAGGTCTGGGGAGACTGAGGCAGAGAACTACCCACCGTCTTTGTGGCCTTGCTTCCCCGTTTTCGTTTAAGTTGGTATTTCCATTTGCATCTTTCCCATCTTTCCACTTAAAGGGAAATCACACAAATATCGTCATGTCAAGTTGCACAAGAAATGTGGAATATTAATCATAGGTGTGTATGAAATTTCTTATACCAAAATTTGGGTGAAGGCTTGAGGCAGATCATGGGGCTAGGAGTGGGGAGAGGCAGTCTCTACCTCCCCGTACCTTTTCTGTGGCCTACCCTTACACCAAAGGGGGCAGAGCCTTCTCACTCCTGCTCAGGGGGACTTCCGAGGAAGCTTGGGTTCTAGATCTTGACCACCCTAGATATGTGCTTTTGCCAGAACAGCCGCAAAATGGGAATGCACATCTGGATTTGCACATCTGGATTCACACAGCTGGAACACATCTGGATTCACACAGTTGGAATTGCACATCTGGAACACAGCTGGATTCATGCATCTGGAACACATCTGGAACACATCTGGATTGTGTGTCTGACATCTGGATTTGCACATCTGGATTCACACAGCTGGAACACATCTGGATCAACACAGCTGGAATTGCACATCTGGAACACAGCTGGATTCATGCATCTGGAACACAGCTGGATTCGTGCATCTGGAACACATCTGGATTGTGTGTCTGGATTGTGCATCTGGATTGCACATCTGCTTATGCTTTAAAAATGGGTTCTTTGTGGTACCACTAGGTCTTCTCTGTACCACAAAGAACCCATCTTTAAAGCATAAGCAGATGTGCAATCCAAAGACCTAGTGGAGGATAAATGTAAGTATTATACATCAAAGACAATGAAACCATGGAAATGGGTATGACATCAACAGCTAAACAGTGGAAACTGTAAGCTAAAACATGCTCATCAGTGTTGGGTTTAAAGTAGAACTCAAATGCACCTTCTTGGGAGCTGTTACTACTTCATGGGAAGCCCTGTCAACACAGTGCTATTGAAGAAAGTATTCAAGAAAGTTCCTGATCTTTATTACATAGCCATGGATACATTTTTTTTTCTGGCAGAAGAAAAGAACAAATTTCGTTCGTGGGTTCTATAATCTGGGACGCTAACAATAGTTTATTTATAAAAAGGGAAAAGTAGCATTCACTTTTTTTTTATTTAAAAGAAACTCTCTCCAATACTGAATATTTTCCTCTTCAATAGTGTTCTGATCAACAGAGCAACAGGGGTTGAAAGAGAGGTTAGAGGAAGTAATAAAACCAAAACGAAGAGATAAAAAGGAAGATAAGAGAAGGGCATGGAAAGAACACACAAACCCAGTCTGTGAGAGCCTATAACTATGTGACCGCTAGATGGCAGTGTAACGTTAGGTGCTGTCTCCACTTTTTTCTTTCTTTCTTTTTTTTTTTTTAAACAAGCTATTTGCTGATTTGTATTAGGTACCATAGAGTGAGGCGAGGATGAAGCCGGGAGGATACTGCAGAGGTCTCTGGTACATGTGTATGTGTGTGCGTGTGTTTATGTATGTGTGTTCTTCCCCTGTGAGGCTGCAGCCCTTGTGAAACACTTGGTCACCTTTTTGCAAGAAGGAATCTGAACCGTTGCAACTGAAGGTACAGACTCGCCTTGGGGAGATGCTGTTTCTCACTGCAGATGGATAATTTTCCTTTTCTTCAGGTAAGCCATCTGATCGCTTTATCGTGATCTTCGGTGGTGAATTCGTACCTGGTAATACGTGGGGAGAAGAGCCCACGGAAATAAGAGTTGGGGCAGAGCAGGAAGTCTATTTTTGCATGTGAATTCGGACCAACTATCCCCCTCCTCCTTCCCTCTTCCTCCTCCCCTCCTCTTCTTCCCATCCTCCTCCTCCCCTCCTCCCCTTCCCCCCTCCTCTCTCAACCTTCCATGAACTGAAATCAGGTTCGTTCTGCAGCTCAGCATTTTGATAGAAGGATGAGATTCTTTGGCCTAAAATAACTTGGCGCCGGGCCAGCTCTTGCTTTTGCTTACTTGCAATCCTCCTATGCTAGGTCTGGTCCTGAAGCCCCCCCCCCCGCCCCCTCTGTTATTTGTGCTTTGGAACTGCATTCGATGGCTGGGAATAGAGGTCATGTTGTTCCTAAAGATGATGCAAAAATTAGACCTCATATGGGAAGCAAGAAGGCAGCGGGCTGCTTCTGAAGCCCAGCATCGCAGGGGAGATAGCTTCTTCCGGCAGAGGCTGGACTGTTTAGACGGGATGCTTCATTCCCGGGACAAGGAGGGGACAGCGGGTGTTTTCTCTCCGACTCTTACTTAACTACACTTGCAAAGGAACTTTAGAAAAGTGATAAAGAGTCCCCTATTTCATGCAATGCCAGACAGGAAGGACGGACTTACTTTTAACTAGACAGAGGTCACCAACAGCAATGAAACTGCAGGTGCCGCCTGGTTTACATGAAACCGCTGTGGAGCGTCTTGCTCTCCAAAGAGCGAATAATAAAAAAAAAAAAAAAAAATTTCCTTGGGTGTGTGAGGCTTTTTCACGTGTCTTCTTATCTATCGCGTTTTCTTTCTCTCCTACCTGTTCGAGGTCTGCGTATAAATACCCTCCCGTTCTCGCCACATCTACTGAGAGGCTGCTGCCCCTCCTTTCCAGAAACCAGTCGAAATCAGCGTGTGAGCGAGCGGGTGCTTTTTCATGTGTCTGACGAAATGACTGAGTCAAGCTTGGGTGTCTTTCTGTTCAGATGTGCATGTGACTAAATATTTCTAAGCCGCAGCAGCAGCAAACTTGCACATTGCCAAACGCTGTTGCTATCACACCTAGGAAATGTGGCTTCTCCTTGGGTATGGATCTGCAGGGTTTGCATGGTCTGTCTTGTGCGCTAGTGTAGTAACGGAGCGCTTCTCCAAATGGCGCTTTAAATCTTCCCAAGAGGAGGATGCCAAAGAGGAATAGGAAAATTCCATGCTGAGGCTGGTGGTTCCTGACTCTCTTCCTCCTGCCTGAGAGCAGAGGGGAGCGTACCTCTCCTGTTTGCTGCAATACCTGACATGCCAGGGTGATGTAACCAGGACCACACGTCTGACACGTCCCTTTCCTTTCAGAAGCAGAATAACTGTGGTGGGAAAAACTCTCAAACTCCCCTTTGTGGCTGCTGATTGGTAATGCCATCAAGCCTGGCCACTCTCTTAACTGGAGGAGTGTTGCAATTTAGGCCTTCCCCCACCAAGCTCTCTGAAGCGATTTTCAGATGGTGTCTATTTTGGGAACATAATGTGTAGACAGGAATGGATGGCCACAGAGATTTACGGGAAAACAATCTCGGAGAGATGAGGTAGCATTATAAACCACCAAGACCCAGCACAGGAGGCTGGTTATGTCACATGGACCTGGCAGTGAGGGGTCAGTCTTGTTAAACTCACTGCCACTCACTTCTGCTGCTTTTTTTTTTCCTTTTTGTTCTCCATTGCTTTGTTTGTTTTTTGGTTTTCAAATGTCTATTTCGAAGGCTAGAAACAGTTACACTGTTAAAAATAACACGTTGGCTTTTGCTGTCAATACTATATCTCCATTGATGTGACTCCCTCTTACTGGGAATGGGAAATTTGCTACCAGGAGTCTCATTTGTTACAGCAATTCCTCTTTAAGACATGGCTGAGAGGGTTTCTCCATCTGTGGGGGCTGGGAAGGCATGGTTGGCGGCCTAATTAATTATACAGTATCCAAGAAGGCACTGGGGAGAAAAGCCAGCATTCTGCCCTTCCATCCGGAGTTCTCAGGAGCAGGTGGGCAAACTGAAGGACACAACACAAGGACCAGAAACTCAGCACTCTGCTCTACAGAGGAGCCTTCCTCTCTTGTGGAGAGGCACTTGAGACCCAGACCCCCCACCACCACCACACACCAGAGCACATTTTCTGAGTGTTCCTGACAATAAAAGATAACCTGGGGGTGGGTGGGGGGGGTGTTGTTTAATGTTCTCTGTAGACAACCTTACAGGAACACAGTGGTAAAGTCTGGTGTACAAAGTTCTATTCAAGTTGTTTCCCTCCAGGTTAGGCAGAGAGACTGACTTCGACAGGAACTCCTTGCATTTGTCAGCAGCAAAAAGGTCTGATCTCTCTCAGCTACCTTGGATTAGGGAGGATGGGGAAGAACGATGGCCTGGAAACAAAGAGAAAAGCAGCAGCAATCCAACGGCCAGAATTTGTCACCCTCTGGATGGGTGGGGACCCGCCTAGTGAAGTAGCCACTTCCCTTCCAGATTCAGAGCTGTCAGTTAAGCAGTCACTGCCCAGGTTGGGTTTCTCAGGCTAGGGTAGGGTATAGGAGGCAACTTGCTCTTGGCACTGTTGTTTGTGAAAAATCCAGATAGCTACAAAGTGTCTCCAATTGTGCTAGCCCAACTCTTCTCCCTTGTCTGTGTACCTAGATGCCAATGTGCAATTTTCTTTTCTAAAAGAAGATACAGTACTCAGTGTTTGCCAGCTACTCTCTAAGCAGTACTTCACAAATGTACTCTTGAATCCTGAGATTCAATTCAATTCAATTCAGTGTTGCTAATTTGAGAAGTGAAGAAACCAAGGCCATTGGGGCTAACTTTGATTGCTAAATGGACAAGTGGCAGAGCCCAAATTTCAACCCAGACACAGTCTTGCTATAGCTTCTGTGTTCTAAAACACTCTCACCCATGCATTGGGAGAGCCACTGCTTAGTCCTGAGAGTATGGACTCAGATACAGGTCCTCTGCCCTTGCCAGTAGTAACCTGTTGCCTTTCTCATGTGCAAGATGCCAAAAAAAAATTATCTTACATTCTTACATACACACACACACACACACACACACACACACACACACACACATTCTAGTCCTCCAGGAAAGTCCCTGTTCTAGGTAATGAAAGATAAAGACCACAACAAAATTCTTGCCCACATGGTGCCTTCAGTCTAGTGATGGAGTTAGACAGTAAAAATGCATAAAGGGCTATCAAAGCCCCTTAAAGAAAAGCAGCACAGCATACGGAAATGATGGGGAGAAGGGCTTGAAGAGAAAATGGAAATGGAAAATGTGGCTCTTAAAGTAGAGACCTAAATAAGGAGAGGGATGGAGTGAACGTTGTGCAAAAGTAAGGAAGAAGAGTTGGAACGCAGGGAAGAGAGAAGGCACAGAGGTCTCTGAGGCGGGCCCTTAGTGATGGAGGGGAGGACCATCTTTCTGCAGAGGAGAGAAGATGGGACCAACAGCTATCCCCACCCTTGGGTCCGTGCAGTCCTAGCGGCTGGACTCAAACTTTTAAAATGGCTTTTATTAAAGAACGTCAGGGAATTATGTTGAGGAAACTTAAGCCTTGTGTTTTATTGACAACTTTCTAGGTTTAAAAAAGTAATCTGTTCATATTTATAAGAAGCTATAATTTTTAACAACTTGTAAAGTGTCTGGGAGAAAATATTATAATTCCTAGAATACAGTGTTATTGGCTAAAAAATGTTGCCACACACACACACACACACATACATAATTAGATAAAGACTCTGGGTGAAGTTATTTGTTGCAGCGCTACAGTCTCTCAGGTAAGAACACCTCTGGTGGGGCTGGAGAAATGACTCTGCCGTTAAGAGCACTTGCTCCTCTTACAGAGGACCAGGTTCAGTCCCCAGCACCCTTACAACGGCTCACAGCCATCACTTAATCCACTTCCCGGTGACCCAGTGCCCTCTTATGGTCTTCCTGGGTGTCAAAAATGCTTGGGACGTGTGGACATACATTCAAATTAAACACTCACGTATATAAATGAATTTATAAAAGCTTCTTTATAGAAAAAAAACCAACTCTGGCCATCTAGTCAGTCTTGCACAGAGGGGCTTTTTTCTCTGCAACAAACAAACTTGGGGGTGGGGGATGTAAGCAAGTAGAGACAGGGAAGCCAGTGTTCACATGCTCATGCAGCCAGACATGCTCATGCAGCCAGTACTTAGAAGCTGTCAGGAAATGTGGGTTTCCAACTTAGAGTAGACTTGGGTTTGCGTTTGTCCCTGTGAGTGATCAGCAGCCGCTACCTCAAATGCTCTGTTCCTCTGTATTCTGCTTGCTACACTCCTCTAACATCAATGTGTTAAAGGCTTTGCCTTTATATGTCATCTGTGCTTTCGGTTTCAGTACCATATGTGCCTAACTCTGTGCAAAACCCTACACTTACTTTGCTTTGTTTTCAGTGTGTTTTTTCTAGCTAGTTTTTTTTTTTTCATTTTTGTCTCTGGTCCAGTTGAGCTTCCTGTATGCAATATGAAGCAGGGTTTATGCTTCAGCCTTTGGCTTGTGAGCATCTAGTCAGCCCAGATGTCTTTCCTGAAAGGGCTATATTCCCTGCCTCACTTGAACGTTCCTAACAACCTTGCCGGTGATGACTCTGTGATATTGCTATCATTCGTTTTACACAGGATGCTGTAGACATATTTCTCAAGGATATCTCACCAAAAAAAAAAAAAAAAAAAAGGACCTTCCTGGAAAACCTTACATAAGCTTAAAGTTTGAAGAAATCGACCCAAATTCTGCTGGTACATACTTTTGAATTTAAGTGGACCTCAGAATGTTTCTTCTCATTGGAAAGGTATTTGTTTGTGACACTCTCAGAAAGCAGAGGTGATAATTAGGTTCAGCATTTTAATGAGCCTAATCTTCCCCAGAAGAGATGCCTAGTTATTTCCAAGAAGGATCCCTATTGCCTTGCACATCCTCTGCTGAACACACAGAAGTGGTATTCTTGTCCTTCATTACCTTCTGTTTCTCTGATTTTGTCTCTCAAATGCCCTGGAGGTACCATCGGACTTGAAATAGAGATGTGTCTTTCAAATAGAGTTGGCTTTTATTTTAGATACTTTGGGTATATATGTATGTATGTATGTATGTATGTATGTATGTATGTATGTATGTAGTTATAACAAAACACTGCATATTGAGAGATTTAAAAACTGAGATTTTTGTTTATGACCCTGGAGATTTAAATGAGGTCAAGGCATTGACAGGCATGATTCTTTGTGGTGTTTCTCTGCTTGGCTTGCTGATGTCATGTTCTGTGTTCTAACATGAACTTTCTTTCGTGTTCCTGAATTCACAGTGCTTGCTTTAACGAACAGACAGAGTGTATCTAACTGAAGATCAGGCAAAATTTAGTGATTTTAAAGCCCTTGCTTCCAAATGCACAGAGATATGGGAGGAGTGAAGTCGGGCCTTAGGCAAATGAACTTAGAGATGTATACAATTCAGTCTGTGATGGCTGCCTTTGACTGGCTTGTGACTACTAAAATAGACAGGGAAGATTGAGTTGATACCATTTCTTTGCTAATGCATTGTTAAAATTGTTGTGTTAATGGTGGGTTTTCATCATTCAGACAATCCTCCTACAATAAGGAGTGATGTGGGCATGTGTTAATATACTAATGTGGCAATTAAATAATTACTATTATATTTAAAGAAGCATTATAAGTAACAAGATGTGCAGAAGTGGAAACATTTAAAGCCACCATCTATGGTAAAAAATCAAGGCTCTTTGATGTGGGAGTGATTTCTTATTAATAAAGAAACTGCCTAGGCCCATTTCATAGGCCAACCCTTAGGTAGGCGGGGAAAACAGAACAGGATGCTGGGAGAAAGAAGCTGAGTCAGTGAGTCGCCATGGTTCTCCCACACCAGGCAGATGCAGGTTAAGATCATTCCTGGTAAGCCAGCTCGTGGACCACACAGAATAATAGAAATGGGTTAGATCAATATGTAAGAGCTAGCCAATAAGAGGCTGGAACTAATGGGTCAGGCAGTGATTAAAAGAATATAGTTTCCGTGTAATTATTTCGGGTAAAGCTAGCCGGAGGCGGCCGGGGTTCTGGGGGCGCAGCCCAGCCGCTCTTATTTCAACAGAGTAAGAGGAACCAAGAGAAAAGCAAAATTCAAGAGCTTATGGACAAATTTATAAATCAAATAATCAATTTCAAAGTATTTCTATAAGCAATAGAAACTGGGCCAGGCTCATTTAAGTATAATGTCTTTGAAATATGTTGCAGCCCAGAGCCTGGTACATCTGTACCAGGAAATGGCAGGAATGAGGCAAGCTCTAAGAGTAGATGGCCCCAGCGCTGGCCTTTGTGATAACGCCCATATGATGCTACAATCTCCTAAACAAACCAGCTAACTGCTTTCAGGCTTTCTTGGTGTTTGTGGGACTTTTCTGCTTGAACTACGGTTCTAAGAAATCAAAGTCTGACTGATACGTTTGCATTATCTATCTGATCATTTCAACAAAGAATAAGCGAACTTTTTCTGCCACTTCCATTGAATGATTCCCAATTAGGAAAAAGTATTGCATCCAAACAAAACTTAAAATAGTATGCATATACTGTGTCAAATCATGATCTGTGTGAACCATGAGATATTGCAGTGCCATTAAGTATAATAAATCAAATACCATTTAATTCAATGAGAAACTGCTCATGACACAATAGTACAGAAACCAGCAGAATACAAATGTTTGTTTCCCCCCAAAAAAGAAGAAAATAGGTGTTAAAGTTGAGTCTGCTAAATGAGATTGCAATTTCTATTTTCTTCTTATAATTTTTTAAAACCAGAATAATTTTTCCTTTTTAATTTTAAATTTTAATATTGTAGAACATGATCATATATAGACATAAGAAATAAAAATAAAATATAAATTAACTTAAAATTGTTACACAGCAATCATCAGTATTAGTAGTTTAATTGTTTTTGTAGTTTTTCTCACTTTATTGATTTGTTTTCAAATTCCTTGGTTTCTAATGGGAAAAGTATTTTTGAAGTAAGAATATGTTGTTCTAAAAGTCAGAATAGGGGCTAGAGGAACAGCTCAATATTAGAATAGATGCCTAGTATGTATGAGACCCTAGGCTTGATCCCTAGCAGTAAAATAATAATGATAATAATAATAGAAGTTAAAACACACTATTTTTCAGGTGGAATTTGGTAAATCAATTTGTAAAGATAAGCATTATATAATCAAAATAGTAGACTCCATAGGGTAAATGAAAAATAACCAAATGTTAGAATATTTTATCACTTAGAATACTAATTAATCCATATATATTCAATAATACCAATTTACTATTTTGAAAATTTTTGTAATAATTAGAAACTGACTGACTCTATTCAAGATTTGATTTGAAAGTAGTCTGAAATTATATTGTTTTGTGGTCTAATGTCTTCAGTCAGATTTCAGAAAATTTTCAGGAAATTTACTTGTATTTATGGAGTGTCTATTATTGGCCATGGGTTTTAGGAGGAAAAAAAAATGACCTTACACTGAAAAACTAAAGATATCAAACAATATATAAACAAAAAACACCATTATTTACATAAAACTTTAAACTGTATAGAACCCAGCTGATTAAATTGGCAGAATCAAACGACGTGAAGGGCAGGATGAGATGTGAGAAAACAGTTGGTGAGCAAGACTGAGCCAGAGGCACTGGTGGAGCAAGGACAGCCATGAGGAAGAGCCTTGTCCTGGAAGAGGCGAACCTGCCTAAGAGAAGTGGTGAAGGGAACCCTGGACCCATAGATAGATTATCAATGTCTTGTGAAAATAGGCATATTCAGACTGCTTTAAGGAATTTTTTAAGGTTCGAATACTGCAGAAAATCAAATAAAACAAAGAACCTAGAGGTCAAGGCTCCCAATTGCACTCTCAGAGAGGAGAAAAATGTAAAGTAATTCTTCACACACATTTCTGCCTGAGGATCCAGTGGACTTGGCAACCCTGAAAAGTAGGACTTTGAAAGACTGGACAGATATAACCAGCCAGCAGTTTTGATCCTTCCCCTGGAATGTGATATGCCATTAAAAAAGACCAGTGGTATTTTGAGCTATGTAAGGCAGTGTGTTGGTACAAAACCAAAGAGCCAACTGGCTGGTTTCGGGTCTAGAATACCATAATCTCAGAGCCAGCCAGCCGAGCAGGTCAGGTTTCAGATAATTTGACGTGTCTGGAAGATTGAATACCAATATTTAGGGCATTAGAGACAAATAGCGCAAGTTGGGTGAGGGAAGGCGAGAGTGCCATTTGAAGAATGTCTAGATAGAACTTGATAAAAACAAGCTGGGAAGAAGTCATTAAACAGGTGACCGTAATCCTAGCAGTCTGGAGGCTGAGGTGAAAGGGTTACTGTGAATTTTGAGGCCATCTTGGACTGGCTACATGATGATATGCTCTCTCAAAACAAACAAGCAAACAACATACTTCTATTGTTTGAAACTGGAGTCAGGGTTTAAAAATCCAATTCAAGATGGCTGGCTTATATGAGCTATCCAGGTTTGTCTCTTACCCCATACCCTATCTACCCTCCCATTAATCCTGTAGAATTAAATGCGTGTCTCTGAATAATTGAAGCGGCTTCTAAGTCTTTGAAACTGCTTCTTTCAATGCTTGAGAACCCATGACCTCTCCTGCCCCAAGGATGACTCATTCCCTTTGGAGATGTGGCTGTGCCTAGCACAGACTTCCATCGCAGCTCCAACTGACCCTCATGGTGCCTGTCTCTCTCCCTCTGTGCCTTCCTTCAGCATGATGCAGTGTCTTGGCTGTTGTGACAAGGTACCATCATCACTGCCTGGTTCAACTTTGCCTGCTAAGTAATTACCCAACAGAAGTTAAAGGACATGAGACCAAACTAAGAATATTCTAGAGCATTCTTGAATATTTACTAACTCTATACTTTAAGAATATTTTTAAATGCTCTTATATAATATGTACCTAAGAAGTAAATAATTTAATAACATTATATTATTTTATACAAACTCCAAATTCCTAATATACTCCCTACTAATAGACATTTTTCAAACTAATTCTGAGATTTTTCTCAAATAATTATCTGCAGCTTTTACGATCTGACTCACAGTCTGAAAATTTTAATTACTTCTTTTATACTTTTCAGGCATATGTTGGTATTTGCTTGGGTCCAATATTTAATCACCTAATTGATTGTATAATTATAAATTACTAGTGCTATTATAAAAACCAGAATATTTATAAAAGCATGAGGAAGAAAATAATATTCATAACCTCATAATTTCTTCATTCTCTATATTAATCATTGATATTGCTTTAATATTTAATGTTTTATGCTACATTGTTCTTTTTAGTATAATAGAATTTTATGATGCTTTCAATTATATTCCATGTATCATATATTAAATATTTTTCATGTCACCAGAATGAATAATACCATCTTAAAAAGTTTCTTAAGAATTTTAAATTTATAAAACCATGCAAATGTTGTTTCTTTCTGGTTGGATCATAACTTTAGAGAAGCTTAAATAGCACCTTTAAAATATCAAGCATCTGCCGGGTGGTGGAGGCACATACCCTTAATCCCAGAGGCAGAGGGAGGCAGATCTCTGTGTTTGAGGCCAGCCTGGTCTACAAAGTGAGTTCCCTATCTCAAAAACCTATATATTTATCAAATATTTGATATGCAGCATCCTGTTTCTATTAATAGTCAAAAGATAGTTTATTGCAACTTTTGTTGAGGAGGCAGAACAATGTCCTCCTAGCACCACAAGGAGATAAAATCAAATACTTAAAGGAAAGGGCTTTTATGAAGTGGGATCCTTATTAGTCTTGACAATAAAAACATTAGTCAGACAATGAGATAAAAACTGAAAGATCATAGAAGCAAAGGAGCAGCCACAGTCACTTCTTACCTCCAGGAATTCTCAAGCCGAACAGGCAAGATCCTTTCTCTAAGAATCCTCAGACTGAATGGCCTGATCTTGATTCCTGTCTCCACCTCTGGATGCTGGAATTAAAAACTTGAGTCTCCCATGTGCTGGGACCAATGGCATGAGATCCCAAATACTGGAATCAGGGACATTAGGCACCGCTGCCTGGCTCTGTTTCTACTTTTCAGCTGGTTCAATCTTGCATAGCCCAGGATGGCCTTGAACTCCTGATCTTCCTGCTTCCTCTTCCCAAGTGCTGTGATTAAAGGTGTGTGCCACCACTGCCTGGCCTCTATGGTTAACTAGTGGCTAGCTCTGCCCTCTGATCACCAGACAAGCTTTATTTGTCAGAACACAAACAAAATATCACCCAATCCTTGAACACAGGCACTGGGGTGTAAGGACTGGTCTTCACGTTTCTTTCTCGTGCTTGTTTCTCCCCTGTGGATGGAGATTACACAAAAGGGTTCACTTACCACTTTTTTATATTCTGCCACCATGTGTTCAAAATATACGTCTTAGGCAATTCACTAAACTAACCCATCCTTTTTCTACTTTAAAGAATAGAGACAGATAGCCGGGCGGTGGTGGCACACACCCTTTAATCCCAGCACTCGGGAGGCAGAGGCAGGCGGATCTCTGGGAGTTCGAGGCCAGCCTGGTCTACAAGAGCTAGTTCCAGGACAGGCACCAAAGCTACGGAGAAACCTTGTCTAGAAGAAAAAAAAGAATAGAGACAGATGGTTTCGATGTTATCAATAATGACCTGCAGATAGTGTCTAACTTGATTTGTCATATTTTTAGCGTTTTCTAGCAGCAACCAACACTGGACTTTTCCAGACAAAGTTTTTAAGGGATTTAAAATATCCATTAGAATTTGTCTTTAATGACATACTGGATAATATTAGATAATATTAGAAGGGAAATAGTAAAGCATTTCTAAAATTATAATTCATTTTTCAAATATGTGCTGTTGAAGGCTTCCTCTCACCTAAGGGAAGGGAATCATTAATATATTTCTTGAGACCTAGGAACCATATGGTATACCAAACCAGAGTAACATGCAATATTTTCCCTTTTAAAGCCGGGCGATGGTGGCGCACGCCTTTAATCCCAGCACTCGGGAGGCAGAGGCAGGCGGATCTCTATGAGTTCGAGACCAGCCTGGTCTACAGAGCTAGTTCCAGGACAGGTTCCAAAGCCACAGAGAAACCCTGTCTAGAAAAACCAAATATATATATATATTTTCCCTTTTATTAAAAATGGATTCTTTTCTCATACAATATTCCCTGATTATAGTTTCCCCTCCCTCTACTCCTCTCAATTCTTCCCCACCTCTCTTCCCATTCTCCACTCCCACTCTGTGTCTCATTGGAGAACAAGCCTCAAAGAGAAAGCCAAGTATAAGAAAGTAAAATATAACAAGATTTTTAAAAATTATCACACTGAAGTTAAAAAAGACAAACCAACAGAAGGAAATGAGCCCCAGGAGAAGATTTAAGAACCAAAGACCCACTTGTCCACACACTCAGAAGTCCCATAGATGCACTAAACTGAAGGCGATTGTGTATACACAGAGGACCTGGAGCACACTCGTGCAGGTCCTGCACATGCGGCTTCAGTCTCTGTGAGTTCATGTGAGCTTCACTGAGTTCATGTAGAGGGCCCTGTTCTCCTGATGGCTTCCATTTCCTCTGGCTCTCACACTCTTCCAAGTAGTTCCCTGAACCCTGAGAGGAGGGCTTTAATGGAGACATCTCTTTAGATCTCACAACACTTTATTTTCGTGTTCTCTTCAAGTGCAGTCCTTCATCTCCTTCATCAATGATATATGTTTTAATGTGTATAAACTGTGATGTGTAACTCTAAGTCACAGAGGGTCATCTTAAATTTCATGCCTTTCAAAATAATGTTGTGTTCAACCTCGTTTCAGTGACCTTGATTGAGGTTGTATTCAAGGCTATTTAAAGGACCTTGCCTTCCTTTCGTGCATTCAGTAATAGAACAAACAGTATCTGCCTGATTCAAAGCAGAATTGCAATTCTATGTGGGTGCCCCCTCCAGGTATACCCGGAAGGCTTGGGTGTTGTTGGTTATTTTTTTACTCTTTGCTCTTTTGGGGGGCCCACTACCAAGTTCCAAGACTTACCCTTTCTTAAGAGTGCTGTCCTTGACTTGGCTTGATTTTGCCCAGCTTTTCTTAAGTTATCCTGTCTACCTTTTGCCTCTGGACTTTCTTTCTCTATTTCTGTATACTTTTCTTTATTTCTTTCTCTGTGACTGAGTCTGTAGTGGTTTAGCTGGCCCCCGATGTCATACTCTCTTTCTCTTTTACTGGTTTCTTCGTCTTTCTCTTCCAGATTTCTCTTTCTATTCATTCTCTCTGCCTGTCAGCCCTGCTTCAACTTTTTCCTGCCTTGCTATTGGCTTTTCAGCTCTTTATTAGACCAGTCAGGTGTTTTAGACAGGCAAAGTAACACAGCTTCACATCATTAAACAAATCCAACATAAAAGAATGCAACATTGCCGGGTGGTGGTAGCATTTTGTCTTTAATTCCAGCACTCGGGTGGCAGAGGCAGGCGGATCTCTGTGAGTTCAGGGCCAGCCTGGTCTACAGAGCTAGTTCCAGGACAAACTCCAAAGCTACAGAGAAACCCTGTCTCAAAAAACAAACAAACAACAACACACCTTTGTATCATTAAACAAATGTTCCCCAGCATAATGAAAGGTGACACATCTTGAAATAATATTCTACAACACTGAGGAAATTAATTTATTTCACCAAAATTGGAGGGGAAGGCTGGTTTGTGAGTTCATTGCTCTGGTGGGGATTGAATCGGTATTGGGCTTCTGACCTCATTAATGAAACATGAGGACAGTCTGTAGCCGAGCTTCCGGAAGAATACTTGTCACCTACATGAGAGTCACAAGGGGAAACAAAGGCCTTCCTTCTTACTGCTGTAGCCTCTCTGGATGTCACCTCCCTTTTCGGCAAACGTCTTGGTCAGCCATCACCGATGGTGGTGGAACCAGAGAGAGTAAATCCTTGGAAAAATTATTGAACCACCCAATCAGTTGGTCTAAATCCTCATCTTCTGCACTTTCTTAGCTTGTGCCATGTAAAGGTGAAGACTCTTGGCTAATAGAACAGTTGGTTGACTTGTATATAAAATGTAATATTATATAGGCCTCTCTTAAAATTATACTTAACCTAGTGTTCTTATATCTATGTTAAACATGTATACTAGTTAGTCGCTTTCAGAAATGAATAAAAACATTGAACCAATACATGGTTTAAGCCACTATATTAATATTCATAGTTACTGGATCTCCAAATGAAACTGGAAGTTAGCATAGCAAGAAATAACATTCTCAGTCACTCGCTTTCTTATCTGTTGGTAATGAATTCAACCAAGTAAAAAATGATCAAGACACTCTGACTCTAAAATAAGAAATAAGACCAGTGAGATGGCTGGCTGAGCAGCTAATACTGCTGCCCGGCAAGCCTGACACCTGAGTGTCGTCACTGGAGCCCCTAGTGGAAGGATCTGAGATCCCATCTCTGAAAGTTGTCCTCTGGCCTTTACAAACTCACAAGATGGCACAACTGTGCCTTCCCTCTCGTATATACAACACACACAGAGAGACAAACAGACAACACACACACACACACACCAGTGAAAATACAATTAAATTCATAAAAAGAAAATTAATTAAATAATGAGTACTGGTATGTGAGAATTATTGTATTGTCTTTTGTGTAGTTCGGCGGTCTTTAATATAATTAGAGCTGTGCCACCATCTTCACAATTATTTTATATCTCCATCAAGCTTCAAAGAAACCGAATGCCATTTGTAGCCCACTCCCACCCAGCCCAAGGCAATCCAGATTGTTCATTCTGTATCTACACATTTGCTTTCTCTAGACATTTCATAAAAATAGAACTATATGCTGTCATACTTTATCTGACTTTTTAATCTAAAGTATTTCTGATATTCATCCAGTTTGTGTCCCATACAATTATTTTGCTCATTATAATTTCCCACTCATTCTCTTGTCTAGGTGTATCTCATTTTGTTTAACTATGACAAGTTAATTGATATTTGCGAGTTCTACATTTTTAATACTGCAAATACCATTCTTAAGATCATCTCCACAAGGGTTGGACGTAAGATAAAACTGTTCCTCTTAAATCTTAACTTGAGGTCATTTAAAACGTCACAAATGAGATGAGAAATGACCTCGTTTTCTCTCAGAAGTACTCTCCCACAGATAAGGTCTTTGGAGATGATTTTATTCCCTGGGAAGTACTTTTCTCAGAATGGTGATGTTTCCCTTCACGTGCTCAGCCCCTTTGCTTTCTTATCCACAGAGGCACCCTGGCAAGACTAAGTGGCCAATTCATTTCAAAGATGGAAAAATAAAGAAAAGAAAAGGAAAGAAAAGAAAAGAAAAGGAAATTACAAAAAAAAAACCCTCTGTAGGAACTATTGGCCAAGAATAGAAAAGCCACAGGATAACATGTACCTTAATCTGCCTTTAAGTGGGATTATTCTGAAGGGGGAAATACAAAATATAGAGAAGATATAGGAACTAATTTGAACCTTAAATCTGGTAGGAAGGATCCAGCTGTTGGTTTTGTGAAACTTTCTGGGCTATCAGGCTTAAACCTTGTTTTATAGATGAAGAGACGTGTTAGGAGGGTTGAGTGCCATGTCTCTGAGTGTTGAACCAGTTCCTTCTGCGCAGGCTCGCTTTTTGCCGTCTTCATGCCCATCCTCCATTCCAGGGTTCCTATTAGTTCCTCAGTGTTTTCTCCAGTATATAAGACATCTGCCACTGCTTGATAAGACTTCTCTGCTCCCTCTGAGCTCAGTAACGTCTCGTGCTTCTCCTCACAGTCCAGTTCCTTCAGCAGAGAGTTCTCAGCGTCTCTAGCTCTTCTTGCCTTTTGTGCCATCCTAATTGTGTTCCATTTCAGCGTGGCTCATCTGATAGTGGTTAAGGGTGACCATTCTGATTTCTCAGCACACTGCTTTCTGTTCTTCCCTTACGAGACTACGAGAAAGCATTGCACAGCACTCACTGTCTCTCTTTTAAATCCTCACTTCCTTGACCTCCTCATCTAGAAAATGGAGATCACTACTTTGGTTTTCTACAAAGACTGGCTCTTGAATTTTAAAAATGAAAATATCCCCAATGTCTGCAGCCTAAGTCAAGATTTTGGCCTACTTCAAGGCCTAACTATGATATTCAAAGGCTGTGCTGAAATTAGACCCTGTGTCAAAAAGAAAAAAGCAAAAAAAGAATGAGAACTATCATTTTGATCAATATCTGGTGTCATCATTTTCTTTAGAGAGTTTTGGTTAATCTAGTCTCCATAAATACCTCCAATAAAATTAACTGACTAAAGTGAGTTCTATTTCAATTGACTCACTCACTCTTTCTTTCAGAAGATATTTATAAACATGGTACCAGGCACTATGCCATGAGCAGAGATAAATTTCCAGCTAAAATGATTCAAAGCAACAACTCTAGATCCTGGACTATGGCAAATCAGCATTTATAGTTCAACCCTGGCTGCACATAGGATCACATTGATATTGTCATTTTGTTTTCTGATTTTTGCTTCCTCATCTATAAAATAGCGATTACAATCTACATTTGCAAATCATATCATAAAGACCAAAGTTATGCTTGCCAAGTACATAAGGTAATGCTTGGCACTGGTCAGACACTTTTAAACACTCTAAATGGTTCTATTTTATAATTTTCTGCTACATCTCAAAACATCATATTAATTTTACATGTTCCATGTATCCATACCCCTTTCCTTTGCTTCCTGGCGTATTTTTATCCATTTAAGTTCTAAACTAGTGAGAAAGCTTCTCGGCATCATTTTCCCTACCTAAAATTTTGAAAGAGTTAATCATGCCCTCTTTTGTATGTCTGTGTTTCAAAGTGTGTGTGTGTGTGTGTGTGTGTGTGCATTTAATTTATTCAGTCAGTTTACATTAAAATACTAACAACAGCTATCTCACACCAAAGAGCCTGAGAGTCCAGTTGCTGCTTGTTCTTTGAAACTGCCTCAGCAGTGGGTGTAGATCCACAGTGGATAGCTCACACTAGGTAGGCTGGCAACGTGATACTTGATCCATCCACAAAGAGGGCTACCTCAGCAGTCTTAATCTAGTGCCCAAATCCAGGATGGCACCTGCCAAGTGTCTAGACATTAGCCATGGTGGAAGCTCTTTACCTGGGTACTATGGTCAGATTTTTCTTTGGGACCACTAACTATTCAATAATAAAAAGGAGACTTACTATTAATTATGAAAGCTCAGCTGATAGCTTAGGCTTGTCCCACTAACTCTTATTACTTAAATTAGCCCATTTCTATTTATCTATATACTGCCTGGAGGCTTGTTTGCTGCATCTACTTGCTGTCCATCCTGCTTTCCTGCTTCCTTCTCCATGTCTGTCTGGTACTCTGCCTTTTTTCTTCTCAGCATTCTCTGTGCCTAGAAACACTGTCTATCTATTGGCCATTCAACTTCTTATTAAACCAACCAGAGTGACACATATTCACAGTGTACAAAAAGATTATTCCACAACAGGGACCACTGGTTCTGATGTCAGTGAGGGAATCAGCTGCGGAAAAAAAGAGGGTCAATAAACTCAACAACAAGAGGGAAGGCCAAGTCAGCAAACCATGAATGAGCTTCCTTCCAAGAAACTCTCCTTTATGTGGGCTGCTGCCAGATCTGCCAACCACACTTGGGGTGGGTCTCCCCACATCAAGTGAGGCAGTCAGGACAATACTTCAACTGAGGCTCCCTACTCAGGTGATTCAAATTTATGGCAAGAGGACATTAAAACCTCAATTAAACTTCACAATTGATGTCCAGTGTGTCTCTACCAACGAACTTCTACAACTCGTAAACACCTTCAGTAATGAAGCAGGCTACAAGATTAACATTAAAAATATCAGTAGCCCTTCTTTATACAGATTATAAATGGGCTGAGTAAGAAATCGGAGGACATACTTTCAAGAATTTAAAACACTGTATAATTTAATACTAGGATTCTTTGGATTTTAAAGTGTGACATCCAGAATGTCATTTGTTATTTTGTCAAAAGACTACATAAAAAATATCATCAAAACCTACCTTCTATGGAAAAGAAAGACTCACTTTACAATGTTAGCATTGGCATGAAGCAGGACAAGGCTTGTCTGTCAGACAGAGAAGCTCTTTGAAGTCTAAAATTGATTAAAATGATACTGTGAATCATTCAAATTATTGAATGACTACAATGTGTATAGTTCATTCCAAAGATTACACAGCTCTCAATGTCAGCCACTCTCCAAGACCCATTCTATTCTATGTTTATACTTCAGGCAGAGCTTTAGTTTTGACCAAACTCTCTGTCATAATTTGTAGCATGGACTTATACTGTTGTACCTCGTTTGTTGGTCCAAATGCTTGAGATTATGTTAGAGGCCATTATTTTTGTTGTGGTTTGGGTTTTTTGTTTGGTTGGTTTTGAGAAAGACTTATTTTTATCTGTGGGTCTTTTTTAGAAAAATAAATGTTTGTTATTGTTGTAATTGGTTTTTTTATAATTTATTTTTATTCTATGTTCATTGATGTTTTGCCTGCATGTGTGCCTGTGTGAAGCTGTCAGAAGCCCTAAAACTGGAGTTACAGACAGTGGTGAGCTGCTTTGTGGGTTCTGAGAATTGAATCCGGGTTTTCTGACAGAACAGCCAGTGCTCTTAAGTGCTGAGCCATCTCTCCAGTCCTTTTAAAAATATTCTTAATGTGAAAAATTAGGTTGACATAGTTTCTAAAAGATACATATCAAGCTTCTAGGACAAGAATGATACACAAGGAGCGCTGTAAAACCTTCTTTCCTGAATTTCTCATAAAGCCATAGTGGCTATGGTTACCTCCAAGAGATTGGCCCCATCATAGTCAATCATATGTGGTGGGGACGCCACCCTTCTCTAAGGGGCCATTAGCAGGCAGTTAATTGCTACTTGGGGAAGGAAACTAGTTTCATTCACTACTGAAAGTCATTTGTTAGTTGTCCATGCTCCAGTAAATACCCCTCTTGCCCCCACATACGTACACGTTCATGAAAACAACTTTAATTACAACCATTCTGTGACCATCCAAAAGAGGGACATGAAACTATGAAAGAATTAATTGGGAATAAGGGGTTCTTTGGGAGTGAGCAAAGAGGGAGATAAAAATGATGAAAATACATAATGAACATGTATGAAATTGTCAAAGAATAAAATTTAAAAATATGAAATTAAAAAACATTAAGAACCTAACCAGGTGTGGTGGCTCATGCCTGTAATCCCAGCACCTGGGGTGATCATCAGGAATTCCCTATTCAGTGAATTAAAGACCATCATAGGTTACAGAGTAAAACCATGTCTCACAAATAAAAATTAATAATAAATAAATATGGAATTATGAACAATTAAATAAAGAGCATGTCATGTGTAAAAGACTTTCACATTGTGTTTTGTCACAGAACACTTATATCAAGAAATAAAAGAACTTTCAACTTGATAAGTAATTGATTTATTAATATTAGCCATACAATTAGAGAGCCGAGGGCCTAAATACAACTAAAGCCGGAAGGCAGAGGGCAGCTGAGAATTTGGCCATCTAATCAGATGAACCTGTTTTTTATCTCCGTGGTTCAACCATGGCTTCCTTTCTACTTTTCTCTCTTTCTCTGTTTCACTTGGCACTTTGTATGCTCCAAGTGTCGCTTCCCCAAATTCAACTTTCCATGGCTTTGGCTTCATGTTTCCAAGACATTCTGACTCATTCTTACCCCAATTATCATTGCCCAGAACTAGACCTCTATTTTCTCAGGTTACTAGGTGCATAGTTTGGTCCCTATTGATCCATTTCTCCCACACGCCTCTGGCCACAGGAAAGGGCTGAGAGTCCTTAGGCCTATGGGCAGTTGTCTGTGTGCAAGTTTCTCAGGGAAGCCAATGTTTTAAACGGGAAAAGGACTGAATACGATTAGTTGGCTTATGGATAAGAAACTAATGAAATTGAAGCCAAGAGAAGTCAAGAAATAGTGTTTAGAACTAGGACCAGATTCTGAACCCTAAATTTTCTAAGTTTGGTGATCTCACCAAGAAAAATCCATGGCTGAGAAGCTAAGTCTCCAAGACAGAAGTGCTTCTTCTAATGTTTAAATTAGTTTAATCTTGGATCTGTCTTTAACAAATACACTTGCCATAAACTCACCCACTCCCCTAGACCCAAAACTTCATTTTGATAGTATAAAACAGTGGTTCTCAACCTTCCTATTACTGTAGCCCTTTAATACAATTCTTCATGTTGTGGTGACCCCAAGCCATAAAATTACTTTCATTGCTACCTCATAACTGTAATTGTGTTACTGTTATGAATCATAATGCAAATATCTGTGTTTTTTGATGGTCGTAGGCCAGCCCTATGGAAAGGTTGTTTGATTCCCCCAGAGGGACCATGACCCACAGGTTAAGAATCTCTTGTATAAAAGATGTTGGACTGGTACATTATTTTATATGTGTCTCTCAATATCTAATTATTCACTATGCATGAATCCTGAATTCTAATTACCAACACAGGTAAATTTGAGATGAAACCTGGTCCCAAACTTATGCCTTATTAAAAAAAAAAAAGAAAGAAAGAATTGAAGTCCTGGAGTGGAAGCTTTGGCTATAAGTTTTCAAAGTTCCTTTGCTTTTTTAAAAAAATATAGTGGCTCATATTCCCAACTTTATTATTTAGTAAATAAAACCCAATATATGATATTAATTTAGCCCACAAAAATACTTCCACTTACAATGAGAATATAGCTCTCCTTTCTTAGTTCTAGATTTAATCTACAGGACCAATTCCATAAAAAGTCTTCATTTAATTAAAATTTAGTGTGACCTCAGATTCCTTAAGAGGTGGGGGGGGGTGAGTTAACTGAGGCTCTGCGAATTGTTTTATGTTACTATGTTTGATTTCCTTTGATTTGGCAATGACATGCATGTTAGAGTTGGGCCAGAAGGATAATGGCATTGTCCTTTCTTGGTTTTGCATGATGAGAAGGTGACCAAGGGGAAATAATGGATTACGATTCCATTTAGCTATTACTATTCGATTGAAAAATTACCAGGCACAGTGTGGAAATCATTTTGGTCCAAGATGTCAGATAAAAGGATTGTACTTATGATTCTAGGGAGGTAGAAGGAAAAAGACAGGAGGCAGGACAAAGTTTGGTTGATAACATTGGAGACATCACTATTTGCCCTTTGCCCTATTGCCGATTTATTCTCTGCCTTCCTTTTGGCAGAAAAAATAAAATGGCGCGGCAACAGAAGGGCTTACACTGTCTGCAGCCAGCCAGATACACGGGATTCTGAAAAGGTGCTGAGTAATGCCTGCAGAGGCAGGAGGAGTGGCCCTTTCTCTGCAGCCCTGCTCACTGCCCCAGCCAGGAGGATTTCAGACCTGATGCTTTTATATGACCTCCCCCACCAACTTTAAAGCTCAAAGTGAACTTGACACTGTTGATAAACGCATGAAATAAATACATCCGAATTCTCCTCACTCATTTCAAAAGTATCTAAGTTTCTCTTATGAGTTCTTAAAAAGTTGAAATTGCCATAGCAGCTTTATATTCTAAAGCTCATTCAGTGACTTCTTGAGCTACCTTTCCTTGTGTCCAGCATTTAATAAACTTTCTGTGAGGCTAGTTAGTGAGTTTTCAAAAGGAGAGATTTTTATTTTTCTGCGTCAGATGTCAGCAAGATTGCCACCACGGAAAGAAATGGTGTTAGTGCCACCTTTCCTCTGTCCCCATACTGTATTGTCCTATTGCTGTAAAGATGTTCCCTGTATAACTTCGCCCTTCAGTAAGGTGCCATGCTGCTTTTTTGTTCTGTAAAATATTGGTGATTAGCTCATTATATCGTGACCTCTGTCTCACATCATTGATTGTGGTTAAATAAAATGCTAGTAATTAGAATGTAATTGTGGTTTGAAATCATTTTGGTAAGTTGTGTTATTTTCAAATATAAATGTTAGGAAATTGAAGCTGTAGGCTTTGGCTTATTTATTTAGGGATAACAGCAGCACGGACAAGCCAACAGATAGCGAGCAATAATCAGCTTTTGTAAATTGGTTAATATCTTAGCAGTTTGCTTTAAGCGGATTTTAATTAAAAACTATTCACTTAAAAATTTGGAGCAGCCATTAAGTGCGTATCACTCTTCTGGATTATAGCAAGGGTTGTTAATGATGATAAAAGATAACACATTAGTTACAATTTATAATCAAATATCTCCCTTCTGCTTAGTGAACAGAACACTGGAGAAGGCCGCAGGGTCTGGTTACGGTTACAGGAGAACTAACATGAAATTCATACTTATCACTTCACTTTTGCTAGGAATATTTTACACCACTTATGAAACTGAATGAAAAAAAAATTGTCCTTTGCCTCTGGTGAGCACATCTGTTATGACTCACACAAGCACAGAAGGGTGAGCCTGTTTACTGTGATGCCCAGTGCAGCCTTCTGCTCCTTGGGGGTCTCACTTGCATTTTCTTGGGTTTCTGTGTCTACAAAGTCAATTTGTAGGGTACTGAAATCTACAATGGGGAAAACACATGGTGTTGGCTTCAAGGAGATTGGCCCCCATAGGCTCAAAGGCTTGGTACCCAGTTAGTGCACTGTTGAGAAAGATTAGGAGATGTGAACTTGCTAGAGAAGACATGACCTGGGGGTTAGCTTTGGGGTTTCAAAAATTTCTCTCTCTCGCTCTCTCTCTCTCTCTCTCTCTCTCTCTCTCTCTCTCTCTCTCTCTCTCTCTCCCTCTCTCTCTCGTCTCTCTATCTCTCTGTCTCTCTGCCTCCTGCTTGCCAATCAGGATGTAGCTCTCAGCTACCTCTCCAGTGCCTGCCCGCTGCTAGGCTCCCTGCCATGATGAGAATGGACTCTGAAACTGTAAGCAAGCCCCCAATTAAATGCTTCCTTTATAAGAGTTGTCTTGGTCATGGTGCCTCTTCACAGCAATAAAACAGTGACTAAGACAACCACTGAAGTGGAAATACTCAGTGCTGAAGTCCTGGAATCCCTGATTGCTTAATGATAAGAACGTGACTTGCAAGCGCAGAAAGCTTTAGCAGCCAGGTTGTGAGTTGGGTTTGGAGAACCCTTGTGAGGATCCTGCTAAAGCTAGAAAGCAGGTTTCTCTAATGATTCTTTAACTTAGGTTAGAAACTGAAATAACCTTCCTATTTCATTCATAATTTCTCTAAACTGAATCCTTTCTCCTTTTGTGTTAATTTCATTTTCACAAAGAATCATCTCCATTCTTTTATTTATTCTATATATCGCTTTTAATTTTCTCTTTAATTTCCACCCTGATTATTAGCCTTTCTTGTTGGGGAATAGGATCTGTTCTCATTTTTCTCAGTGCTTGATGTGCAACATTATGATATTTGCTTGATATCTCTCTGGTCTTTTATAAGTTCTTTGAGAGTCGAAAAATAATGTGTTTTGGTCATATTTGACTCCTCCCCCAGCTCTTTAACAGCACTCCGCTACTCACCTCACTTTGTGTCCATTGTTTTTTGTTGTTGTTATTGTTTATAAATTTATAAAACTCATTCATGTAAAGTCTACTACAGGAGACTGGTCAATGAACCAGGGGTTGTATGTACTCTTAGGAAAAATTGTTTCTCCCTCTCTAAGCAACTACCAAGTGTCAGTAACTTCAGTGCTTGGATAAGGTTGTACCCAGTTCCCTTCTCCCTGCTGGAAACTGGACCAGTCTTACATAGGCATTGTACATGTGGTCACAACTGCTCTAAGTTGATGTGTACAAGTGCCCTGCTGGGTGCAGAAGGTCATGCTTCCCTGTAGGCATCCACCACAGTGGGTTCTTGTACTATATTCTCTTTCTCGTCCTCTGTGATCCACGAGCCTTGAGGGGTGAGGGTCACAGTAATATGTTCCCTTTAGGCCTGAGCATACTGCAGTTCCTTCTTTTCTGCACTTTAGCCAGTGGTGACTCACGGTATAATCATCATCTACTGGAAATAGAGAGCGCTCTCTGATTTTTAATGTAAACACTCACGGCTAGAAACTTCCCTTCTAGAACTACTTTCTTTCTAAAACCAAGGATTCTTTTAGGTTATGTTTTTTACTTTATGAGTGCAGCAACTTTTAAATCCCCTCTCTTGACTCTTTCACTGTCTCACTTGTCACTCAAAAGTCTATCTTTCAGAGGCCAGGTCAGTAAAGTCTTAAAAGCAGAGGACCTGGCTTCAGATCTACAACACCCACATGATATGGCCGATAGGGCAGCACATTCCTGTAAGTGAAGCTTTGCGGAGGCAGAAATAGGAAGATGCTGGGAGCATGCTGGCCGGTCAATCAATCTGACCAAATCAACAAACGACAGGTTTAGTGATAGAATTGTACAAAAGAGAGAGAGACAGAGACAGAGACAGAGAGACAGAGAGACAGAGACTGATTGAGGAAGAACTCACATATGTGCACCTACCTCTTGCCTCCTCATGCACACACATACAAGAGAGTATATTGTTTCATCTTTATGTGTTTCTGTATTCTCTGCAGTTTCACATGCTGTTGATTTCCAAGTTTATTCCCTGTGATCGAAGTTGATATAAGAAATTATTTTAATTTTTTTATATTTAATGGTTAAGAGTTATTTTGCCACATAGCATATTGTCTTTTTTTTTCTTTTTTTTTGATTTTTTGAGACAGGGTTTCTCCGTAGCTTTTTGGTTCCTGTCCCGGAACTAGCTCTTGTAGACCAGGCTGGCCTCGAACTCACAGAGATCCGCCTGCCTCTGCCTCCCAAGTGCGCCACCGCCGCCCGGTGCATAATTGTCTTTTTAAAGGTTTCCAGAGGTTCCCCAGAAAAATGTGTATCCTATATACATGTATCTTGAATTGAATATTCTGTATATATCTCTTAAGTCCATTTGACATATGATGTAGTTTAACTTTGAAATTCCTTTATTGGTCATCAATTTGGATGATGTATCGAAAGACAGTTGTCTGATATTGTAATCATCTACCATTATTATAGAGTATATCTGATATTTTTCTCCATTAGTGTTTGTTTTATGAAGTAGGGGACTCCAAAATTTGGTGCCTATCGACCATTGTTTTTTTGTCTTTTAGTTGAGACAGTGTCTCTATGCAGCCCAGTTTTGGAACTGTTGATCAGCCTGACCTCAAACACACAGAGAATCACCTCTTCATCTGTCTAGTGCTGGGATTACAGGGGTGCCCCCTCAGTTTCAATATCTTCTTGATTAATTGTTCCAGTTATTGATCACTTGGCTTTCTTTATATTTTCTGACTAATTTATCTTAAATCTATGTTATCATAGATCTAGCACAGATCCACCAGCTTATTTCCAGCTTTCATTCGCTTATTAGGTTGTCTAGACTGTCTTCCACCAACTCACTGTCTGACAGTGGCTGGCTTTACCCATAGGGCCTGTTTCTTGGAGACAGTAATAGGGAAGTATAGGGTCACGCATTTTTTTAAATATTTATTTTGTTTTCTTTCTGTGTTTTATCTAGGCGTCTCTGCCCAATCCGTGTTTATTGTTGAGTTCTTGCTGTTTACATCTAATGCTATTCTTGAGCTATGTTTACTAATTCCTATAAGTTTCTTTGTTGTTTCTTTTTTAGTTGGTTAAATGATTATTTTCTTTCTAGGATTAGGGATTTGCTGATTCCATCATATTCTTTTTCTCTTTGATTAAATCATTTTTCCCCATTGGCTTGTTTGTTTGTTTTCTTATTTCATTATTTCTACCATTTTTTAATTCTTTTTCAAAAATCTTAATTTTCCTGCCGAATCTTTCTTTCATGTCACTGATTTTTTTTCATCTATATCCCTGATTTTCTCATCAGTTTTGCTGACTTTTTATTCTGGGTTGTTGACTTTCCTCTCCAAATACTAGATTGAATTCATCTCCTTGTTTGCATCCTCTTAGACGTCACTGAGAAAATAAACTTGTCAAATTTTCACCTAGATATTTACCTGTTTTAATGTATGTTTTGACTAGTTGAGGAAGTATGACCTTTTGGGACAGTCTTACTGCCTTTTGTTTCTCTTGGTCACATTCCTGTCCTTCTAAGCTGCAATTTTTATACCTGTTGGTGTTAACACATCTCTTGCAGTTGTAGTTGAAAACTGCATGTGGAATATTTCAGCCATTTTTCTTTTTTCCTATTTCTTTTTTGTTTCTGTTTTGAGATATGATCTCATGAAGAGGCCCCAGCTGGCCTCAGACTGGGTTTGAGCTAAGTTTAAACTTGAACTCTTAATCCTCCTGCCTCTATATCCTTAGTTCTACAATTATAGTTCCAATCCACAGCACAACACCGAGCAGGCTAGGGTTCACTGCACATTGCAGAGCAGGGTAAGATCCACCACGCAGTGCAGAGCAGGTTAGGATTCATCACACAGTGCCAACAAGCAGGTTACTCTGAAGGTTTTAGTCACCAGTTCCAAGCAGAGGGAAGAAAGCAAAATGTTATAACAACACCAACACCATTGCATTCAAGATAGAGACATACTCGTTATATATGGTAAATGAGGATGCAGTAAATGAAAGAGAAAAAGGAAGAAGAGAAGAGGCATGAGGTTAACAAGAGAAAAGGAAAAAGAGTATAGAGGAGTGTTATGAAGATGAGCAGGAAAGGGTAAGAAGTTAGAAAAAGTAAAAATTAAAAGAAAAAATTCTAAGTTAAAATAATACAAGGTAAGGTCAAAATACTGAGAAAAGTCTAGCAGACAGGAAAGAGGAAACACTGAGGTAAAAAAGAAGTAAAAATCAAGGAAAAGGCAAAAGATTGTCCAATTAAGAAAAAATATGCATGAATAAAATTACATAAAGGTATGATGGGAATAAGAAACATATCTTAAAAATATTATAAAAGTTCTACTAATAGCTTAATAAATGAAAAATATGAAAGCTGGGAGTCGTGTGGGTTAAAAAGCAAAGAGGCAGGTAACATATTGTGTAGAAGGAGACCACTTGTTCATTCCCAAAATAGTCACTCAGAAACTATATTATTTGCAATACTGTTTGGTCAATACCTTAAGCATATTTCTGGCTAACTCTTATATCCTAAACTAACTCATCTCCATTAATCTGTGTATTGCTGCGTGGTTATGGCTTACTGGGTAAAGATCTAGTGCATCTGTCCCCAGTGGTGTCTACGTGGCTTCTCTCTGACTCTGCCTACTCTTTTTATACAGCCTAGTTACATTCTGTTAAGCCATTGGCCAAAAGCAGTTTCTTGATTCATTAACCAATAAAAGCAACACATATACAGAAAGACTTTGCATACCATTATAGGAATGGATTCCTTCTAGGTCCTAGAAAATTGGAGATTACCAGTTACATGACCAGCTGGTGTGAGGATCATAGTCCTTTAATCTGAGGATTATTGTCTTGACTGTAGTTCTGTTACTGAGTCTGTGTTGGAGAAATATGTGTTGTCTGCCAAAGTTGTTTTAAGTTGGTAGTTTCCCTTCTTGGTGTACCAGAGACCGTAGCTCTGCAGTCTGTGTGCTGAGAGGTTCCATCACCCAGATTATATCCCCTGAGGTGGCCAATGTCCTCACAGTGAGTGAATTGTCTCCCAGGTGGATTGCGAATGTGCTAAGTAACCAAAGAAGGGAACTCTAGATAGGCAGAGGGCCTATCTTCATACTTTCAAGAACTTCTGATTTCATCAATCAGCCTATCGGTGAGCTATAGTTCTATAATGGTTGCTAGAACTGTAGTTCTTGGGCCCTAAAACAGTGGGGCAGAGAAAATACTCAAGCGGCTGATCTATCCACTGGCCTCAGTTATCAAATTTCAAGTTTCCTCTCAGTGAATGAGATGTTTTCCCAGTGACTAACAGCAGGGCTCTCTTTCCCTATGTACTTCCTGCCTAAACTGAGCTTCCTGCCAACTGTACCTCCCAACTCCTTCCTGAGCCATTTTTGTTATCATAGGACTATGGCGGGCCAAGTTGAGGTTCCCTGATTTCTGGTTATTCCCTGCTGTCATGTTCCTGGATTCTCGGGATTCTGTTGGTTTCATCACTTTAAAAAATATTTTACTTTCTGGTAGTGTTATATATGAGCACCGGGTCTGCATGTCTTCTCTCCTTCTCATTCCTCCAACTCCTCCTGGGTTGTGTCCTCCTACACGCCGCTTCCCAAATTTGTGGCCTTGTCTTCTTAACTCAGATTTTAAAAATAGATTTCAAAATCTTGCCTGGCCTGCACTGGGTCCTGCAGAGTGACTTGATAGAAACTTTCTCTGCCACAAACCTGTGCAATGGAGGAGTCACTGTCTCACCAAGAACTGAGCCGGGTTTGAGCCTTAGAAGTGCTGTGAGACTGTCCTTGGGACCAGCGCCCAAGTCTCTTGCCTCTTAACTTTTTTCTTTTTTCTTTTTTTTTCTTAATTATTTATTAAAGATTTCTGCCTCCTCCCCGCCATCGCCTCCCATTTCCCTCCCCTCCCCCAATCAAGTCCCCCTCCCTCCTCAGCCCAAAGAGCAATCAGGGTTCCCTGCCCTGTGGAAAGTCCAAGGACCACCCACCTCCATCCAGGTCTAGTAAGGTGAGCATCCAAACTGCCTAGGCTCCCACAAAGCCAGTACGTGCAGTAGGATCAAAAACCCATTGCCATTGTTCTTGAGTTCTCAGTAGTCCTCATTGTCCACTATGTTCAGTGAGTCTGGTTTTATCCCATGGTTTTTCAGACCCAGGCCAGCTGGCCTTGGTGAGTTCCCGATAGAACATCCCCACTGTCTCAATGTGTGGGTGCACCCCTCGCGGTCCTGAGTTCCTTGCTCGCGCTCTCTCTCCATCTGCTCCTGATTTGGACCTTGAGATTTTAGTCCGGTGCTCCAATTTGGGTCTCTGTCTCAGTCTCCTTTCATCGCCTGATGAAGGTTAATATCCAGGAGGATGCCTATATGTTTTTCTTTGGGTTCACCTTCTTATTTAGCTTCTCTAGGATGGCGAATTATAGGCTCAATGTCCTTTATTTATGGCTAGAAACCAAATATAAGTGAGACCATCCCATGTTCCTCTTTTTGGGTCTGGCTTACCTCACTCAGGATAGTGTTTTCTATTTCCATCCATTTGTACGCAAACTTCAAGAAGTCCTTGTTTTTTACTGCTGAGTAATATGTATATATTCCATACTTTCTTCATCCATTCTTCTATTGAAGGGCATCTAGGTTGTTTCCAGATTCTGGCTATTACAAACAATGCTGCTATGAACATAGTTGAGCAAATGCTTTTGTTGTATGATAGGGCATCTCTTGGGTATATTCCCAAGAGTGGTATTGCTGGTTCAAGGGGTAGGTTGATCTCGAATTTCCTGAGGAACCGCCACACTGCTTTCCAAAGGGGTTGAAATGACTTCTGCTTTTCTCCTCCTCACCATGGAGCAGTGCAGGCAAAGCTATTTGGTTTGTGTCTTACTGGTCTGTCACCACTCCTCTTTCTGCTTTTCTTTGGAATGGAGTCTGTTTTCCCCTCTTATTCTGATGCTTCTCTATCTCTCCACACGTGTTTTCCTTATCTGTTAGATTGCACCTGGAGAAAGTCTGATCCTTGTTGAAGGGCAGGGCTGCTTAATCAGAGCTTTCATCGCTGTAATGCCCAGAGCAGAGAAAAATCTGCCTTCCCTGTGTGGAATAAGAACCCTTCCATATAGAGAGAACATTCCAAATAGAGCCCCAAACCCACAAACTCACTGTGAACATGTTGCCCCTTAGAATCATCTCCTTCCTTTCCACAAATGCATAGTATCTTTATCTTTATTGAGTCAATAATGATAATTACTAACTCTCCAAAGAAAATTATTCTCTTAGAAGTATCAAACTGAAATAAATTCCATTCTTTTACTAGGTTATTATACTTTCTCCATCATTTATGAAAACAAATGTCACTGCTCATAGCATTTTTTATAATCTACACATGAAATAAAGCATAGCAGCAGCTTCACTGATAAAGACTTCGTATTTCAAGTGAAATTGTGGAGTAAATTACTTATCTCTGCCTCTGCCTCATCATGCTCTCTGTCCTTGCTCTGATTTTAAGTGGCTCTTTCTATGCACATTTACAGCACCAAAATGATCTCATAGGATGCATACAGAATGGTGAAACTGTTCACTGCCATGAAGCAGATAAACATATCTATCAACTCACATAGGTACTTATTTGAAAAGACCAGCAAAAATGTGCTTTTTAAAAAAAAAACATAATCTAGACTCTGACACCGTTTTATTAAGTATAGCCTGCAGGTTACACATTAGCCCTCACACTTGCTCACCCTACCGCTCTTTCTCGTTTGACTTACCTCTCATTTCTTTTTCCCCAAACTCATCTTTTTAAGACAGCATTCCCTGGCCCATGATAACCCTATAAGAAAAAACCCACTAAAATCAGTTTAACTCATTCCCTTCCTTTGAATTACCAATTCACAGTCTATGCCATTCTTTTCCTCTTCCTACCAAAACCAAACCAAACACACAAAATTCTCTCACATCCTCAATCAGATCAGCCCACATTAGTCCTGAGCCATGGTGATGCACAGAGCACAGCCCCCACTTTGTGGTGGTTTGAACAAGATGTGTCTTCCACACTCTCGAGCTTTTGAGTACTTGATTCCCCCATGGTGACCTCTGCTTAGGGGGGCTTGGTACGTCTGGCATTCCAAGAGAAAGTATGTCTCTAGGATTGGGCTTCGAGGTTTTGAAAAATCATACATCATTCCCAGTTCACTCTCTCTCCGATTCCTACTTGTGGTTCAAGATGTGAGTTCTTCGTTGCCTCTTCATCTGCCGTGTTATCATTCCACCATCATGGACCCTAATCCTCTGGAACCCGGAACTAAAACAAGCTCTTTGTTCTGTTAAGTTTCCTTGGCTGTGGTGTTTGATCACAGCAATAGAAAACTAAATAACTCGCCTCTCAAAGGTAGGAAGAGATTCTTATTGACTTTGGAGCCAAATTTGAATGGCTATGGCTTACACAATAGGGCACAAGGTTATACCCATTCCATGTTCTAATGCGGAAGTACTTTCACTAAGTTGTGTAATAGCAATACAAAGGGAAGGTATTAATCAAGACAACTTTAAAATGCATTGGTGGGTGATCAAAGAAGCAGACCATAGCCAGGTAGACAGGTCTCACATGATATCTGATAGCAACCTTCTTAGCCCTGCTTTGGTGGTGCACAGTGATTCCTTAAGTTGATATGTTATACAAATTATTTTTTTAGTTTGTTTATCAAGATATTAGGACTGATACAGAGATGGACAAGGAATAGCTTTTTTGGGATAACGATAGTCCCAGAGGAGCATGTGCACTGACGGACATTACGCTGCGTCTAAGTTGGAGGTCTCTATTGGTTCCCTTCTTTTGGAGCTCAGGGAACTCCATGGAAAATGGGCAGAAAAGATTGTAGGAGCCAGAGGGATGGAGGACACTAGGAGACCATGGCCTAGGAAGGGCTCACATGGGTTCACCAGGTCCTCCACATGTATGTTAAGGCTGTTAGTTTGTGTTTGGGTGAGGCACTCCTAACAGTGGTAGTTAGTGTATGTCTCTTTTCCTGTTCTTGGAACTCTTTTCCTCCTATTAGGTTGTCTTGTCCAGCCTTGATAAGAGAGTTTTTGCTTTGTCTTTTGGTAGCTTATTTTGTCCGGTTTGGCTGTGGTCTCTTGAAGGCCTGCTCTTTTCTGAAGAGGAAACAGAGGCTGAACAGATCTGCAGGAGAAGAAAGTTGTGTGGGATCTGGGAGGAGTGGAAACTGTAACCAGGCTACCTGGATCAGCAACATTGCAGCCTCTCTGACGTCATTAAAGTTTAGATTAGTCTCGCAGCCTTTGCATACACAGCTTCTTTCTTCAGGAATTTTCTTTCACAGAAATGAGGTAGATATTGAGAAGTAATCAGTCTCTTTAAATGTCTTTGAATTCATTCCCAATGTGTTCCAGACTTAAGTGTCTTTTAAAGAAAATTATATTAAGCTGTACAATTAATGTGAATCAAATGAATTTCAAACAATTTGAAGAAATACTTCATAACAGAGGTCTTTCTTCAGATGTAAGAGTACCAGGCTTATCAAATAAATAAGAAAGATATTCAGTTAAACTTTAATTTCAAATCACTATTACTGTCTCAATGCCCTGCTATGCCTATACTGAAGGCCAAAAATATATTGTGTATTTCAAATCCAAACTTAACATTTTATGTATGTATGTATTTATGGGCAACCTGTTTGAGATTTGAGTCTTTAAAAATTCTTACATTTGTTTGTTTGTTTGTTTGTTTGGTGTGTGTGTGTGTGTGTGTGTGTGTGTGTGTGTGTGTGTGTGTGGTGGTGTGTGCAGAGGTCAGAGGACAACTGGTGGAAGTGGGTTCTCTTGTTCCCCATTGGGCTCCAGGGCTGCAAATCAGGCTGGCCAGCAAGTGTCCATCTTTACCAATCCAGCCATCTTGTCAACCTCCTATTAGGATGTCTTAATCATTGAGATCATTCATATTCTCACTGACTCACTGACATAAAACACACCTGGCCTCTTCTAATCTCCAGGCTGGAAGCTGAGTCCCAGCTGAGGAGCTCGTGTTGCAGCATCAGGGACTCATGCTCCTCCCACCCAGGAATCTGTGGAAAGAGCCGCAGTTTCTACCACATAGACTCTTCTAGACTCTTTCTGCAGCATCTCCAGATCAACAGCCAATAACACCCCACCAAGCTTAGTAGCTTCAGCAAATGATTGTATTGAGATTAGAATAACAGGAAGGACTTTTGAGATTTAAGTAGAAGAAAAAGTATCTTGGGTGTAGGCTTTTGTTGAATGTTATGGTAACATTTAAATTATTTGCAAAGTTTCAAGAACACATGCAATTATGCTATGGCAGCTCTTATTGAGAATATGTTATTGAGAATAACGAAAATGATTTTTTTTCACAGTTAAAGAATTTTAGAAAACATACTGAATAGAATAAAAGGCATGGATTAAAAACATTATTTCCTGTAAAAGATTTTAATTTGACGGCACCATTTAAAAGTTATTCACCATTCAGTCTTTGAACAAAGGGCCAGAATTTCAAAACAAGTTAGGTCAAAAGAGTGAGGGACAAACACCAAACTTCATGTTGTGGTCGCTGACATGTCTATGGTGTTGACTTTACTGTACAAAAAAAAAAAAAAAACTTTGAGATAAGCATTAAAATGTACATTTATTTTAGAAAAAAATCTATGTAAGATTTCTGAACACAGATTATACAATGTTTACTGTTATTTTTGAATGAGATAGTAATAATTTATGTTACTGCTCTTTGTCCTAGCACACATACAGACCCACAAACACACCGACTTGTGAAGTCAAAAGAGGGTTTCCATGCTTAGGGTGAATGCTGCAATGTTTACCCTCCATTTCCATTCTGTGACTTAAATTCATGACTCCATTAAAGTCAGAAACACCCAAATCCTAAAATGAATCAAAAGCTTGGAGCCTATTTCATAGAGAAGTTTATGAAGCCCATTATCTTATTCAGCAATAGTTTTTTTTTTCTCCCTGCTCCCTGATGATCTTTAAGATCTTGTTCATGGCACAAATTAGATGAATATTTTCAGAATGTACAAAATTGATTGCACAAATCATGTGTCATATATCAAGGCAAAAATAGATTTGGCTCAGTGCCCCAGCTGCTGTGACAGATGTCCTGGCATCTGGTAGAGTGTCCTCTGTGCAAAGTTACCAGTCATCCACTGGTGGACACACAGAAGGCTTAAAACCCCCTGAAGGGTGTCTATAAATCAGAGCAGTATACCACAAAAGAAAGACAGGGTGACTGACTTTATATTTCAGATTAAGTGCTACCAAGTACAATTTTAAATAATAAACTGACTATAGGTTTATATCATAAATTATTGAGGTCATGAAGAGGAAATTAATATGGTGATTTTTAAAATCAAAAAATTATTTCATCCATCATGACTTGTTTCCTATAAATTCTTTCCTCATACTCTCCGCTTAAGTGATTTTTCTTTGAACAAGAGTCAGTAGTGTTAGAGATAGAACTGTGTCATAGACTAGAAAATTGTGCAGGGTTCAGATGTTATACATAGAATCCTTCTCCATCAACTTGCTGCAGCCCACACACTGCTGGTCTGAAGTTCTCTTAACTAAGAGAAATTACTGTGTTCCTTGATCATTCCAAGGAGTGTAAGTGTGGCCCGCAGAGAGCCATTTGCCAGGGTAGCTGAGCTGTGGTTAACACTCCTGTCTCATTCCTTCTTAGTCTCCTTATGTCTGCTGTGACACTTTGCTGTTTCTTCCTAGCTGTCCCTGTCTCCTGTGCTATACTCCTTCATGCACCAGCAATACCTTGGACACATTAGCTTTGGGATGAAACCATCCCTAAGAATTATTAGAATAGGAAAGTCATCTACAAATTAGCTTTATGTGAAAGAGACATCTGCCCCCCTACAGAGAATCTGGGGCATTTCATGTGTCACAAGATTTAAACATCTTTCTTGCTATAGCAACTTATAGATTTCTTTTGAGCCATTTTATAACCTGGGTTGTCCAAGCAATGTTTACAAGAAATGAAAAGTGAAAAATCATACAAACCTTAATATAACTCTGAGCTCTTAAAATCACGAATGCCCTGTTATACAGAAAAGATTGGGCCACAGAGTGCATTTGCCGTCTCTCAGACAAACAGTCTAATTGTACCATATGCCCTGGAAGTGCTTTCATACAGACTGAGAACACTGGGGTTAAAACAATTTCCAACATCTCCTGTTACTATGTCATCCTCTTTTTCCATCTGAGAGGATTAGACACGGCAAATCTGCCTTTTGTTTTTGCTTATTTCCATTATTATTTCATAGCAATAGAGAGAAGAATGCTGACCCTAGCAGAACCCTAAATTCCTGTAGGCTGCTAAGAATAGCTATGTAGTTCCCACATTCCCGGCACCATTGGCAAACATGACTTGCATTGCTGGGGAGAGCGGCGAGTATGTGACATTTCTACTGCCTATATCTTTGGAGAGTTTGTAGTAATATGGTTTTTCTAATAAAACTGAATTGATACCTCCAGTTTCTACAGAAAGTGGAGTGGGGACAGGAAAATGGGAGGGAACTGAACTGGCTTGTGTTAAAAGCCTTCCTTTAGGAAGTGCACCCTTGATCTCCAGTCGGTAAACTAGAGCAGCCATGTCAGACTTCCTGTGCCATCAGCCCAGTTCTTTCTCGTTATCTCAGAATCTGCAACATAAACATAGTGAACGACAATGGCATTTCTAGCGAATATCTGTGGCTGGATCATCACTCACCACGATATGGTTGTCTTTGAACATTTTAGTGGAAGACTTCTTTACTAAAACGCCTTTTCTTTCAAACTTCTTATGGATTCTTTGTGGATGTCACATCATGCGTCCCAACCCCATTAATTTCCCCATTCTGTCATATCCACCCTCTGCCCCTGTAATCTCCTCCCCAAATAAAATTTAAAAGAAAAGAAAAAAAATCTCATGCTGAATTCTGTAGCGTGGCATAGTGAGTCACACAATGTATCCCCTCAGTCCATATATCTTTGCTTGCAAGTGACCATTGCAATGAGTCTTTGGTCTGGTTCGAGGTCTCTGGTTTCTTCCGGGTCCTCACTAGGACTCCTCTTGGATATGGTGGTGTGGGTGAGGGAAAGATGTCCTCCCCTCCTTACCCCTTTCCTTCTGTGGCAGGCGGGAGAACTGGCCTCGGGGCATGAGAATGATACTAAAACATCTTAACTCAAATAATTTGCTTATAATTGGTATCATTGAGTGTTCTTTGCTGTATGTTTGTGTATGTATTCCCATGGGGGAGTGTGTCCATGTGCTTATGCATGTGTGTGTTCATGCATGTGTGAACATGTGTGCACAGGGGTGTATGTGTGTGTACAGAGGTGTGTGTGTGTGTGTGTGTGTGTGTGTGTGTGTGTGTGTGTGTGTGTGTTCCTATGCATGGGATACCAGAAACAGATACCAGATTTTTTTCTCTGCCACTCTCCACTTACTTTTTGTGACGGGGTCTCTCTCTCTCTCTCTCTCTCTCTCTCTCTCTCTCTCTCTCTCTC
>NC_022011.1:76997694-77031199 GCF_000317375.1 Microtus ochrogaster | reverse complement strand
TCTCTCTCTCTCTCTCTCTCTCTCTCTCTCTCTCTCTCTCTCTCTGACCCTGAAATTCTTGATTCTGCTACACTGACTGGCCAGGGAGGCCCATGATACTCTCGTCTCTGCCTATCCAGCATAAGAATTAAAGTAAAGACTACTGCACCCAACTTTTTTCATGGGTACTAGAGATTTGAACTCAGATCCTCAAGCCTACATGGCAAACACTTTACTAATTGATCTCCTCAGCCTGCTCTTTAGTTTTCGATTCCTGATACAAGCTGATTAGAATTCTTTGAATTTTTCTGAATCGCTGTACGATTGGTAGAGGATCCTGAATTCCAGTTTATGGAGGATCTCTGGTCTGGTTTTTCTGTTTGCCTAATGATGCTGTATTCTTCACCCAGAACTGTAGATGGAGCCTTTTATAGTGCAGGGTATTTCAATTGTAGGCAACATTTGTGTCTGGGAGACAAACATTCCAGATTAGTTAAATCTATTTAGCAGTCTAGCCTTTGATCTAGTCTTTGGTCTACACTTGCACAATAGTAAGCATACTGGGTCAAATGTCACTAATCAGTCAATACTTTTAGACCTAGAAGAGCCAGTTAGATGCCTCTTGACCTTCAGTGGATGCGTCTTCTTATTCCAGGATCCAGATTAAGGAAGAAACATCCCCTTTGAGACATGCCTTTCTCACAGCAAAGAAACCGAACATAAGGCTGCATGGACACACAATGGTTCATTGAAAGCTTCTACTTGATTGGAGTCTATCTGTCTCATTACACCAGCCAATGAAGGTTTATTACTAAAAACTATATAGTGGCAAGAATATCATTTCAGGACTCTTACAGGTTGGGAAGACCTGCAGGTTATATTGCAATACATACAGGCAAATAATTCTCGTCCAACTAAGTGAATAGTTTGGCATCAACCACAACCAAATACTAAGCAATGCCATCTCACCTCATCAAATCTACCTTGGCCTTGCTGTGTTTTAATGTATTGGCAGATGGGCAAGGTTGGAGTCTTTTCTGTCTAGGATCTTGTCTTCTAGGTATTCTCTGTTAGACTATGTCATCTGTCTATGAGAAGTTTACTTAATAGGTGGAAGATGCTAAATTTGATACAAATCCTATCTCCTCCCTGTTCATCCACTTAAAAGTATATGGTCACAGACCTAAGAGAAATGGGTGCCTGGTTTTTTTCATGTGAATTCTGAGGTCCAAGGAAAAAGCCAGAGGAAATGATTTGACTATAGTGTTCTATCACAGACCTAGACAGCAAAGCGACAATTAACCGTATCTGAGCATGGTGACTTTATGACCTAATGCTCTATCCAAATAAAATCTGTACCAGACAGAGCTTGGGCTCTGGGAAGTTTGGCACAGCTATATGTGTGAAATTTGAGCTCTTATCAAATAGATTTTAAAAGGATACATCTGGGATTTGGTCTTGAGGTCTGACTCTGCGATGCAGAGTTGAGTTTCACCCGGGTCCTCAGAATATGTGCAGACTGTAGACTCTGCAAGAGTATCAGAATTGCTTCACTGAGGAAGCCACCTTGTTTTGTGAACTCAGGACCTGCTGCTATCTCCTGTGCTTATAGATTTCCCTTCAGTTTAGTTTATCTCCATCCCACCCATGCCAGTGGCATTGGCCCCAGCTTGGACTGTATTTGTCTATGTGCTCAGGTAGACTCCACCAGGATAATGCAGTTCCCAGATCACAGCTCCACGGGCTCTCATCTCAGGGTAGATACAGGCACAATTAGGACAGCAATGGCTATCTGATGTGTGACTCTGCTGGACGGCAGCCAGCTCTCACTCATCTGTCCTCCCTTGTTGGTCCAAGGCTGCATCTGAAGCCTTCTCAAAGACAAATTTCTCCTTTCCCATCCTCTTGAACGGACTGATCTATTGTCCTATGTTTCTGTGGCCATTAGTATTATCATATGGGTGGGCCTTGGGCTGAACATTCCATCAGTGACCTGGTGGCAGTTGCCATAATGTACATATAGCTGTAGTGAACCAAGTTTTAAACTTTAAGGGGGCTGACTACGAAGCCAAGGATAATGGCACTGGGATTTGGTTCTACTGCATGGTCAGGCTTTTTGGGATCCTTGTCTGTTTGGATGCACACCTTCATAGACCTGGATGGAGGGGGGAAGGTCTTGGACTTTCCACAGGGCAGGGTACCTTGCCCTCTCTTAGGACTGGAGGGGGAGGAGAGAGGGTTTGTGGGAGAGTGGGAGGGAAATGGGAGGAGGAGAGGAGGTGAAAATTTTGAATGGTATTATTTATAAAGCAAAAAAAAATTAAAATATTTGAATTTAAAAAAAATTTAAAAAATCCCGGGCCTTAAGAAGAAAAAAAGAAAAAAAATTAAACTCACAGCCCAGCTCCTTTATTAGTAAAACACAAGCGCAATTACACTGGGGTGCTTGGCTAAAACTCAACATAGAGAATACATTTGTTTGAAAGTTTTATTTAGAGATGCCATTTCAATTTGGGGGGAGATTAAATAGCGAAGTTTTCTGGTTCATATTTCTAGATAAGCATTTCTAGGTACTAACAGCTTTTAATCTTCTTGATGCCTTTGGTTCCTCCCTCCTTAGGAATCTCACATGAAGAGTAAATCGTAATTAAAATGTGCAGGATGACAAGATGGAGCAAACAGTGCTTGTACCACCAGGACCTGACAGCTTCAACTTCTTCACCAGAGAATCTCTTGCAGCTATTGAAAGGCGCATTGCAGAAGAAAAGGCTAAGAATCCCAAGCCAGACAAAAAAGATGATGACGAAAACGGCCCAAAGCCAAATAGTGACTTGGAAGCAGGGAAGAACCTTCCATTTATCTATGGAGACATTCCTCCAGAGATGGTGTCGGAGCCTCTGGAGGACCTGGACCCCTACTATATCAATAAGAAAGTAAGTGTTTTTCTTAGGTCTGTTTTGCCACTAACTGCATGCCTTGGACTTCTGCAGAAGCATCACATACTGAATTAAATTAGCACAGCCTTAACCATCTTTCTCCTTAAGAAATGAGACCACATTTGTGGGTGTTTTATACATATTTATGAGGAGAAAGTAAATTATATTATACCATATGGAGTTGCCCCAAATACCCCAAGACAAAAAAACAAATCTAAATATAAGTATAAGTTGTAGGCAACTAATTTAACAAATTAAAAGATTCTCACTGAAGATTACATGTACTAAGCAATTTTATGTATTTTTGCACCTTGAAATCTTGAAGTCACCCTGAGTTACAAAAGACCTCAAAATGTACTGTGCGAATTTCTCATGGAAGAAAGTTTACAACACAAGAGCTTCCAATTCCTTTGCCATGTTATAAATAATAAGTCAAGTAACTTTTTGTTTCCAATGTAATATAGTCATGCAATATACAAGAGTATTTTGTTGTTTTGTTTTCTTGTTTGTTTTGGGGGGAAATTATTTATTTTGGCTCATGGTTTTCATATATAAGACTGTTGGGGGCATTTTGCAATCAAACCATGTCAGTGTTCCTTCTAACATATATGGGCTTCCTCTTAACTGTATTATGTCTGCAAAGACTCTACCTACAAGCTAAATTACAGTTTCACCTTGGCATGAACTCTTGGGAGACACTGTCCAGTCTATTACAGTTGCTAGTCCTTAACAGCAATGTAAAATAACTTCAATTTTATTAATCCACCTGTATTCTAAGCCTATACAGCTGTGCGTATGCTAATCATCAAGGCCTTTCTGAGTACTCATCACAGATGTGTATTGTTGTTAAGGCTTTCATTAGTTCTTTGAGTTTGGATCGCATTCATCCTTCCTCCAGCCCTTCCCAGATCCAGTTCCCACTCTTCTCCCATTCAATGTTGTGTTCTTTTTTTTAAATTTTAATCCTTTAAGAACATGTATATTCCTCTAATACTCATAGTTGTGTGGTCTCCCGCCGAAGTATGGTTGTTAGCTTAATAGAACCTACACTTGTAGAGAAACTGTCTCCCCTTCCTAGCAGTTCACAATTATCAGCAGCTCCACAGCTAGGGGTGCGCTTGTACATCCAGATCCAGTCTGCACGATGGGATTTGATCTGGCTTGCACTTGCATGGGTCTTGTGCATGCTGCCCCAACAGCTGTGAGTTCCTATGTTCAGCTCCCCTACAGTGCCTTGCTATCACACTTCTCTTGCAGTTTTCCACAACCCTTGGCTCTTATCCTCTTTTCCTATTGAAATAAGAGCAGCTGGGCTGCGTCCCCCGCACCCGGCCGCCCACATGGCTAGCTTAGCTTATGCCCCGAAATAATTACACGGAAACTGTATTCTTTTCATCACTGCCTGACCCATTAGTTCCAGCCTCTTATTGGCTAGCTCTTACATATTGATCTAACCCATTTCTATTATTCTATGTAGTCCACGAGCCGGCTTACCAGGAATGATCTTAACCTGTGTCTGTCTGGCGTGGGAGAACCATGGCGACTCACTGACTCAACTTCTTTCTCCCAGCATCCTGTTCTGTTTTCTCCGCCTACCTAAGGGTTGGCCTATGAAATGGGCCTAGGCAGTTTCTTTATTAATAAGAAATCATTCCCACATCATTTTCCTGATCACCTCTCTGAGCACTGGAAGAAGAGGCATAGTATATATATTACATTTAAGGTTGAGAAGTCTCTAGTATCTAATTCTCTAAATCTTGGCCAGTTGCAAGTCACTATCTACTGCAAATAGAAGTTTCTCTGATAAACATTATTTGTGGATAGGAAATGGTGGAAGTCAATAGGAAATGGTTTAATGCTATGTCCATTTAGAAGTAGGTTCCTCCCCCTTAGGCTTATGATCTACTGAGCTATAGGTTCTCTAACCCAGAAACGGTTCCAGGTATGGGATTGATCTTGTTGCTTTGGAATTACACCCAACCAGAAAGGGGTTAGTTACACCTGTGTTGTTTGTGCCACTAGTGTTCCCGTTGGCATGTCTTTCAACGTCAAAAGTTCTCAAGATTCACACCTGGTTAAGACTGATGAGTTTTGAGGAATGTTCTTCTCTGGCGGCATGTACAGTACTTTATAGCACTATGAGACTAGACAGGAGTGATGATTTCTAGCTTTGGGAGGAACTGCCGCACTGATTTCTATCCTGGGTACACCAGTCTACAGTCCTCCCAGCAGTGAATAAATGCACCCCTCTCCCAACATCCATCCTAGCATTTGTTTTCTTTTCTTTTGTTGTGTTTTATTAACTTAATCATTGTGATCTAATACCTCAATGAAGTTTTAATTTGCATTTCCCTTAGGATGTTGAGCATTTTTAAAGTATTTTTCAGACGTTTATCTATCATAAAAGAATTCTGTTTAATACCATCCCTCTTTTTATGTTCTTTTTAATTGGATTGTTATCTTGTTTTGTTTCATTTTTGAGTTCTTTATATTTTCTAGATACTAGCTCTCTATCAGATGTATAGCTGCCAAAGACTGCTCCCCCATTCTGCAGGATGCCTCTTCTTTCAAGTGATGATGTCCTTCACTGTAATGTACAGTTTTTAAAATACTTGGTCTTTTACTAGAAATATGTTGAAACTGATAAGAAATAACAAGAATCTGAAGGACATACATATTCATATAATTAATATATGAATATTATTAATAATGAATAACTTTTATTTTTATTCTTGAAATGAATACCGTATATCAGGCACCTAAACTTTTATTTTCACCATGATTTCACCAACCCCTTCCCCAAAAAAGCACAGATTAAAAAAGAACATTATTGATTGCCTTTTACATTTATGGCTTTAGTTAATTTTGACCAAGCTCAATACATTTCTAAATTCTTAATGGATAGCTAACAAACAGGAATTGTAATTAGCTAAGGTTTCCATTGGCTATGAACCCTAAAATACTCCAAACTTTCAGAGACAGCTTACTCTTAGCCCAATTCTGTTCAGGAGAAAAGCTGCCAATAATGGCAATTTTGAGTGATAGAGAATGTCTTAGAGTTTCTATGACTATGATAAAACATCATCACCCAAGGCAAGAAATAGGTGGGGAGAATTTATTTCAGCTTACAGTTCCACATCAGAATCAACACGCAGAAATTTAGGACAGAAAGTCAAGAAGGATCCTGAAGTCAGGAGCGGATACACAGGCCATGGAAGAGTGCTGCTTACTGCCTTGCTCCTCATGGCTTTCTCAACCTGACTTTTTTTTTTATAGAACCTAGGACCACCTGCCCAGGGGTGACACCACAACAATAGATTGGGCTCTCCCACGTCAATCAAGAAAATATACCATGGGCTTCCCCACAGAACAATCTAGTAAAGGCATTTTCTCAATTGATGTTCCCTCCTCAAAAATGACTTTATGTTATGACAAGGTGACATAAAACCAGTAAGCACAAAGGTTATTCATCCCATAGTTGATATTTATCAGAAGTAAATGTGAGGAATTTGTGGAATAATGACCCGCATGTGTGCTACACAGAGCTTGGTTCATCCCATAGATTGTATTTATTTATTTATAGTTCCTAGAGCCATGCAGTGTGTCAGAGGCTCCTGTGGTAATGGTTAGAAAGCCCTCTCCTTATCAGGCATCTGTTTCCCCAAATATGGAGCCTCCAGTTCCCCAGTAAAACCCACCATCTAAAATTTGTTACAGTCACCAAGAGAAGACCTTGTCAAAATGTAGACCTGAATTTCAGCATTCCCACTCCGATGCTGCAATCCTTCTTTTTAAATCTGTAAATGAATGGTTTGAGAAAGACCACAGTGAAACATGTTGTCATCAGGTGGAAACCAGACTACCTTAGTCAGTGATGGATTACTGTAAAGAGACACCATGACCGTGGCAAATTCTGATAAAGAACACATTTAACTGGGACTTCCTTACATTCAGAGATTTGGTCAATTATCATCAGGACAGAGAATATGGTGGCACACATGCAGACATGGTGCTGGAGATGTAGCTGATAGTTCTACATCTGCATGAGAAGGCAACAGATAGAAAGAATCATTGGGCCTTGCTTGGGTTTTGGAAATCTCAAAGCCTGCCCCCCTGTGACACACTTCTCCAACAAGGCCACACCTACTCCAAGGACACACCTCCGAGTCCTTCTCAAGGAGTGTCAGTCCCTAATGAATAAACATTCAATTATTTGAGCCTATAGGACCAGTCTTATTTAAATTACCACAGACTATCGTTTGTAGTTTTCTCTTTAACTTGAATGTTCAGATTACCAGGTCTGGTGGTATACATCTTAAATCCCAGAACTTGGGAGGCAGTGTCAAGCAAATCACTGAGAGTTCAAAGTCAGCCTGATCTACACAACAAGATCCAGATCATCCAAAGCTATACAGTGATACCCTGTCTAAAAAAAATTAACCAATCAGTAAGAAAATAAAAATAAAAGCCAAATATTATGCTTTCAAAAACAAAGAACTTTCAGATTGGTGGAAGGCACTGTCTTGAGGAAAGGTTTTGTCCACGATGGTCCCTAACTGGCTTATATTGAATTTAAATTTTAAAAAAAAATGACACAAAGGAAAATGAAAAACAAAATCCCACAAGCCTGTGACAAATACTTAAAAGCTCTTACAAGAAGCACAAAATGAGCTCAGCTCTGACTTGGCAGCTAGCTCAGCATTGCTGGACCCCTCCTCTAAACTTGCCTTGGACATCCTACTGCTCTTATCTTCAAATGCACATTGCGTGAAGAAGGAAAAACATTCTGACATTCGAACAAATCTCGTTGTGCAAGCAGAACAACCTGATAAGAGAAATACTGTTATCGGGAAATACTGTTATCCACTTTCACATTGAACTCCTGTCCTGCAAATCTCCAAATGTGAGCCATCGGACAGCAGTGCTGTTAGAACTGTTTGCAGAGCTAAGTCCTTTAAACCAAACAAGCTATGTGCTTCATTTGTCCCGTTTTGGAGACAGCAATTCCCTGTGTAGCTCAGACTGGCCTTGAACCCACACTCTTCCAGTCGGCTGTGCTGTCCTGGTAAGAATGCAAGCCCAGGATAGAGTACCTTAGAACATCTGGCCGAGCCACGTTCATAGTATTTTCCTTCTTTCACTGACCTGTGTTCTAAAACGTTCTATAGGTTGTCTGTCTATTGCTTTACCGGTCTTAATTTTTTAAAAAAAAAATATAGATTGCTTCATTAACAATTCATAAACAATCAATGGATGTTAAGTTTTCTCTGATGGAAGTTGGAGTTGCTTAGTAAATCGTAATCTTTTAAAACTGCATCCCTTCTACTATTTGGTCATTAATTTTATGTAAGCAAGTAGTATCTTCAACATTAGAGTGGTCTTCATTAAAATAATACAACATTCAAACACACACACACATATTTATCTACATATGGAGAGAGAGAAGGAAAGAGAGAATGGGCAGAATAAGTTGATGGAACAACCAGGGATCTACTGGTTAAATATCAGTAGGGGTGAGATTCTCCATGACTGAAAACACTGTGAATGTCGATTTGTTTTTCAAAGTGAGGTGGAAAATGTAAGCACCAATGGTTTCCCTTAGACTGAACTCAAATACAGGTAACATATCACTTTTATATGAATCATCATGCTTAGTTCTTTGTAATATGTAGAATGTTTTTTAAATGCTGACTCTTTAAGACACTTTAGCCTGCAGGGACATTGCATCTGACATCTGCAATTGTAAAGAATGGGAATGTATTGGCTTAAGCCTATGGAGACCAGGTTGTCCAAGATTGAACCATCACATGATGGAAGACTGTAAGGCAGGGAGAAACAAGAAGGGCCTTATCATTTACTGGAAAGGCAGCAACTCATTTCTCAAGGAGAAGCCCTCAATGAATAACAAACCTTTAAATGTTGTACTTCGTAATACTACAATAGAAATAATTAAGTTTGTGAGTTTTGGGAAGGATAGGCCTTGAACAATGACAGTGACCATGAAAATGGTTACACAATGTATTCCTTGTGATATATCTCAGGATAAAGTGCAATCACATCAGATGTGCAGAAACTTGTGCAAATACACTTTAGCATGCCAAAGCTCTCTGTGTTCTTTTATAAAGACAGTCAATGTCATTGGGCTTATGGAAATGTCACTGCTGTCGGTGTATGTTATCGTGACATATGCCCACATATTTTTATCCTAATTGCCCCAGTTTCTGCTGTACAAATTATATAATAATTATTAAAGCAATTTAAACAGCGATTAGTGATACAGTGATGTGGACTTCCCTGGCGCATGGAAGCATTGGGAGTCAGAAATTCTTCAGATGTTTTAAACACACAGCACTTCAAAGGAGAAGAAGGTAATCACAGTACTATCCAGTCAAAATTCACGGAGTTTTCATCCTACGCTGGCCTTAGTCAGGGACCATTACAATGTGATCCCAAGCTAATTAATGCTTTCTATTTGCTTGTTTACTTGGTCTTTGTCACAAGGACATTTCAATCTGTAAGTACAGTTCTTTCCATGAGATTTTTTCCCCTCAGTTTTATAACTTGAGTTGCTACTGTACCATTTGGCTATATGTTCAATTTCACCCACTCTCTGTTCAGAAAACGTCTCCCCTCTATGTTCTTAAAATTACAGATGACTCATTAGTGCCACGGAAAGAAATATTCTTTTGACAATGTGGCATTTTTACTAGAAATAGAAAGATATTTTAGATCTGTAGTGAAAATAGAACCTTGTTATATTTTGGAATATAGAGATGCATTCATTTAAAGACTGTACTGTGTCCTTGAAAGTCTCCTAACAATTTTTAAAAAAAAACCCATCCTCTCTAGCAACAGCCCTAACACAGTGCGCACCATCTCGGTACTGGGGCTGTAGGAGAAGCCTCACAGGAGAGGCTTCTCTTCCAATTTATGGTTGACCTGTTGCAAGCTCTCATTTTATTTTCAGTTAGGGTGGGGAAGGTTTTATTTTTTCTAGGAAAATCTAGATGGCATTTAAAGTCTCATGATCCTGTGGATGGTCATCTCACTGGCCTCTGTCTTACAATTCTCCTTCTTCTATCAATAGCGTCTCTAGAGCAGCTGTCCCCTGGACACCCCCTTAAGTCCAACATACTGCGGTGGCTCCCTGAATCTTCCTCCTCTCTCCCATTGCTTCTTCCTTATTCCTCACAGCTTTTCCACTCAGTGGTGCCCCTTTAGATGCTGTGTCTGTTGTTATTCAAACTGGATTTGGCCCATAGGTTTGCTTCCCCCTGCCCCCTTCCTTTTGTCTCCCCTTGAATGTAGGTTTTGCTGAGTTTGGGTTACTTTTATTCAAACAATCTCTTAAACAATATGATGATATGATATCTACTAAATGTCAAAGGTCATTTAGCTCGCCCTGGGACCTTTTCTGAGATAGACACTAAGGGAAAAAACAGACACCACAGACTGGGCCGGAGTGAGGAATGTTTGCTGTGATGGGGACTGAGACAAATCTCTTGCCATCTGTGTTTCACACCCCAAACTTCGAAGCATCTCCATTATTGCCATGTGACTCTTATTCTGCCCCCCCCCCCCCATTGCAGAGCCCCTTGCTTTCCCAGCAACCAAAAGACATAACGCGCCCTGCTCCCTGGCAGAGTTAGGACAGCTTCCCATTGCGACCACCAGAGGGGTATGGAGGAAAGCTGTGCACCTGAGCCCAATTTAGAGCTAGCCCTGGGACTATTTCTAGAGCAGAGCGCCTCTTCCTTGTACATAGTGATGCAGTTCCAGCTACTATCAATTCAGATAAAATTTCATTAGGAATTACATAAGACTCGGGAAGAATTCAGTGGAAGACTGTTCACTTCCCACTTGTTGGATCCTGGCTTGGATCCTGGCTTTGATCCCGGCACCTGGGAAGGAAAGTCACATTGAGTTTGAAATTTGAGAAGAAAAACATTTATTTACTCCCTTATGTGAAAATATATTCAAATTCCCTGCCAGATATAGTTTTAGAATACACATGATTTGTAAATTAAAAATTGTCCGTGATTTAAACTTCCAGGCAAAGAATAAAGTCAGTTATAAATGTATGTATGCCTATAGCATATATTACTTATTGGTTTTGTTTTCTGAGAAAGGGTCTTACTCTATCACTTAGCCTTACCTCAAACTCACAGCAATACTCCTGCCTCAGCTACATTACAGGAGAGAACCTCCACATCTGGATGTGGTACTTTTAACTATTTCTTGTCATTCAGCCCACTTTTATATTTTATCTTTTGTCTTTGCCTGCAAATTAACTTTCAGAGAAGGTAAGTAGAATACATTTGGAGTCACCCTTGTTGTGTAACAGTTTTCTGTTAATATATAGATGAAATGTTACAACTGAAGTTTCAATTGTGTGCTTTAAGGAATATGATTGAAATAAAGGTTAAGCCAATGGCTACATATTCAGAAAACAAAGGTGAAAATAAACACTTATAAATTCAAGTTTCCTCCTTGACAAAAGTCATAAGAAAAAGTCACTTTCTCTAAGTGCAGATATGAGAGAGATTACCAGATTGTGATGAGTAAAGGGTTATTATATATTCTATATAATATTGAGAACTGGGGAATCCCTCATAATTAATCACTAATCAATAAAACAGGGCATCACCCTGCCATTGCAGAATCATCTTGGTGATTTTTTTAAATGTATCAAATGCTACATATCTAATTCTGATTCCGTGAACTTAAATCACAGCTCAAAATTTAGCCCACTTTTTCCATAAGTGAAGCAACTTAGAAACGTAGGGTCCAGAATCTCACAGGGAGAAAGAACAGAACCAGCTTAGTAATAGATCCAATCCAGGAGTCTGTCCTTTTAACTTGAGACAAATCTGCTGTATCTTTCCCTGGTGTTTCTTTTCTGGATCCTTAAACTGTTGATTACCAGGGATGCTTATCAGTCTTCCGTCAAACCACCTTGTGTTTTCTTTTGACCCAAGAAATGACGTTTTGCTGGCAATGGTTGCTAAAGAGTGTGGTTTAGCTGGTCAGTGAGTACTTGTGGTTAGGTCAAATCTGTTCAGCAGAGTAGATGAAGTGTGGCTCTGTGTACCTAAAATACAGCGAGACTAGATTGAAAAGACTGAAGACAGTACCAAAAAGTCACATAAATAGCTCAGTGATTCTCATACCACTTTATCTGATGTCGGTCAAGTTACGTTGAATTAAAGAGAAAACCACTAAGATGCATTTCACACTCTCCATTAGCTTCGCCTGTAAGAGTGTCTGAAATCTTTACAGTTCAGGTTTTTATTTTACAATATGCTTGCATTGGCCAGGGCTAGGTTATCCACGCCTCCAGCTAGTCTTCTAGGCTCATTTGTGATACCATGGGCAGCTGAGCATTCCCTTGTCCGTGAACAACTAAGGGCCAGGACTTAGATACATGTGTTTGCTTCCCCAGATGCAGCACAAAGCTTGGCAAGTATATTACTAAAGAGACAGTTTTTAAACTGAAGTCAACAGTTGCGCCTAAATTAGGCGCTGCTTTTCTGGGGTCTGCCATATGCATGCTACCGAATTATTCATCATTTAAGCACTGCAAAAATATTATTTAACTTTAGTGAATATACAAAAAAAAGATACTTGACAGATCAGAGCAATCCTAAGGTGGGTAGGAATGCTTCATTCCCATAAATGCATTCATAAATGATGTTTTTATACATCTGAATTTTACCCACAGTGCCTTGTTTTAAAACTTGTTCTGAGAAAGACAATTATTCTCCTAGTAAAATTTTCTCACAAAATGCTTATAATTCTATTTCTTTGCAGTGATGACATTGAACCTTTTGTTTTTCCCTTACAGTAAATGAACCGAGGGCTAAGTATAAGGAATAGACACAAATGCAGCTAGTTGCCACTAAAAGGCAGACTCTTGGTACTTGACACTGGCATCATTCACTCATGTGAATGTTCTTATCAGCTGTGAGTGTGGAGAATCATTTTAGACTAGGTGCTGGTGTTTGTCGTTTCTCCTCTACTCCCAAGTTTGGAGTTTTGGGTTGACATCACTTAATGAAATTAAAATTGTCTTCAAGGAGCTGTGTTGACCCTAAGTAGATTTTTTTAAAAAAAATATTTATTTATTTATTTATTTATTTTGTATACAATATTCTGTCTGTGTGTATGCCTGCAGTCCAGAAGAGGACACCAGACCCCATTACAGATAGTTGTGAGCCACCATGTGGTTGCTGGGACTTGAACTCAGGACCTTTGGAAGAGCAGGCAATGCTCTTAACCTCTGAGCCATCTCTCCAGCCCCCCCTAAGTAGACTTAAAGGGTGATGCATTATCATACTATATGATCATCTAGCACATTCTTTTTTGTTGTTGTTGTTTTTGTTTTTCAAGACAGGGTTTCTCTGTAGCTTTGGTGCCCGTCCCGGAACTAGCTCTTGTAGACCAGGCTGGCCTTGAACTCCCAGAGATCTGCCTGCCTCTGCCTCCCAAGTGCTGGGATTAAAGGCGTGCGCCACCACCGCCCGGCTTATCTAGCACATTCTTATAAGAAATCAAAAATGATATGCCTTTGAACGCTGTGTAAACATTTGTTGACTTAAAGTCACACGATATTTGTTTATTCAGATAACAGCACTCTGATACTTTCACTAGATTAGGAATTTTCCCTGAAAGGGAGAATATGTGTGTGTAAATATGTTTATATGTGTAAATAGAAAAGGCAAACATATCCAGATAGTAGGTCGCTTTGGAGTTAATTCTTCATGCCCGTGAACTTGATCCTTCACATTCTTCCCCACACTGTACCGTCAGCACTATGATTTAGAGAGGCATTCTCCTGAGTGTCTTTACAGTTGCCAACTGCCTTCTCGGCTACGGAAGCATTATAAGGAGAGCAGACACAGACCTGTGAGGAAATACACAGCAGAGTCGTTGCAAAAAGCAAACTCAGATTTACTGACCTGAGAATGAATACAATTCTGCATACATTGGGGCGCTAGCCAAGTCCGGATACACTCCTCATTGCAAGGCCTTTGAAAGTAAATCCATAAACACTTCAGAGTGACATATATGGAGCTTGTGTTTGAGCATGTATGTTTCCACCTGGGAGGAGTGGAGCATCAATATGGGGGAAACAAGGAAAATGGTTCTGCAGTGCTGGCGTTATTGCTACAATTCCTCGCAGGGATGGGAGGAAATCTTATGAAAAATTAAAGCACAAAAAACATGTTGTGCAGTCAAACCTCAACGGACCTCTGCTTCTACTCAACTCCATGGATTCGCACATGGCACGCAAAATTCTTTCTGAAATATGTTACAAATTATTTGCATTTAACAAATAAATGTATCGAATATATCCTAAAAGATTGGAAGCTTGAGAAATTAAGAATTATGTCCAAGTATTAATGCATCCAGGGAACTTTCAAATATTCAGTGACTGATGAGTACTGGGGGTCCAGTGCTTCTATAAAAGCCACCTTGTTGAGTTCCCATGTCTAGAACTCCTTCCTGGTTCTCTCTTGCTAGGCTGAGCTTCTGATCTTGCCTTTGGCTTATTTTGCAAAAGCGTAGTTTCTACTGTTCCTCATCCACCATTGACTCCCCTAACATTGCCTATTCTGCCATTGATTTCTCTTCTCTCATTTCTTTTTTTCATCAAGTATTTCTGTCTGCGTTATTTTCCTATTGCCATGACAAAACACCATGACTACGGCAACTAATGAGAACAGTTAATTTGGGGGGCTCATATGAGTCCATGACTGTCATGGTGAAGAACATGGCAATAGTCAGGTGGACTCTGAGGCAGTAGCTGAGAGCTTGCACTGGATCCACACACACACACACACACAGAGAGAGAGAGAGAGGGGGGTGAGGAAGGGAGGGAGAGAGAGAGAGAGAGAGAGAGAGAGAGAGAGAGAGAGAGAGAGAGAGAGAGAGAGTGTTGACTGGTGTTGGGGGAGGCTGCTAGTTCATTTCCCAACCTCCCTGACTCAAAATAATCACATAGAAACTGTATTATTTACATCACCACTTGGCCAATCTTAAGCATATTGCTAGCTAGCTCTTATATCATAAATCAACCCATTTCTATTATTTTATTTTTTACCAGCAAGGTTCCAGCTGGCAGCTCTTGTGTTTCTCCTCTGGCAGCTCCATGGCTTCTCCCTGACTCTGTCTACTCTCTCTATATTTCTTTTCCAGCCTGGCTATATTTTGTTAAGCCAGTGGCTAAAAGTAGCCTCTTTATTCATTAACCAATAAAAGCAACACATCTACATAAGGACTTCCCACATCAAATTGGGAATAGTATGGACTTTAAAATCCTCAAAACCACATCTAATGACACATGCCTTCCAACAAGGCCACACCTCCTAATCTTTCCCAAACAGTTCTGGCAGCTGAGGCCCAAATATTCAAATACATATATCTGTTGAAGCTGTTCTCATCCAAACCACCAGAGTTTCCTTTGCTCCTTTTCTGAACAGAAGGTGACCAAGGAACCTGTGTCATAGGAATTCTGAGTGCAGCCAGTCTCCTTATGATCATCCTGGATTTACTGAACTATTGTTGACCTTCCAAAACCTTCTTAACCTCCAGATAGTAGAGGCCACAGTGAGCCTGAAATTCCTTTGTCATCTCTCTCACTCTATCCACCAAAATCAGCCTATAATGTTATCTGAAATGATATTCTTAGTACAAGAGCATAATTCTTTCTAGTTACATTTTTACTACTGTTCCTACTCTAGTACCCAGCATTTCTATCACATTTTTCTGAGTATTTTTCTGGAAAAGGAGGTGTAGGCAGAAGTTTAAAAGATAATAATGACACATAATCCTAAAATCTTCCCTTCTGTGTCCATTAATGCTGAGATTCCTTAAGGCAAAGGTGTCTTCCTTGTTCAAGCCTGTCCATGTTTTACGATGATTTTTGTATATAAAATTGAAAGAATAAGAGAATAAAGGGGATTACATATTGTCGGCAGGCAATTGACACTGGAGTAAGCACCTGTGAAAAGTTCCTCCCTCAAATAGGCTTCTTAGGAAAGACTCCTTGAGATGTTCTCACCCCTTCAGAGACCAGTGGGAATGTGATCAAAGAGTAGCATTTCCCCACCCCAGAGATGGGGTCTCTGCTCCTCTGCTAATCTAGGAATACAGTGGTGTTAGTTGACAAGGAACTGGAAGGAAATGGGACAGGACAACCTACTCTCTTGTTTTATTTTATTATTTTATTCGACAGACATAAAATTTCCTTACAGCTTTCTAAACACAGGTTTTACTCTCGGTAGTTGATTTTTTTATGTCACAGCCCAGAAAAGACTAAGAGACCTGCACTGGTTAGGGGATATTTTCATAGCACATTTAGGACATTTCTCCCTATAAACCCGATAGAACGTGCTATTTCCAAACAGCAACTCTGCATTTGAAGATTGCTCCACTTGGAAATATTGAAGTCAAAATGGAAAATCTATTAGTGGCCCGAAGTTTGAGTGTGAGGAAGAAACCTATCAAAGATTCTTAGTAGGAAAACTAATAGCATGTTCTAATGCTAATCATAATGGAGGTCCATGTAGATAGGGTTATCAAGGTTAAAAGATGGGAGTTTTAAGCATTAGGTTTATGAACATTTTAAAACTGTGCTGGAGACATTATGAAGTGGTAGATCACTTGTGTAAGACTCTGGGCTAGAGATTCAACGCACATACACATACATGCTGAACTGGGAATACAGCCATGTGGTAAAGCACTTGCTTAGCATGCAGGAGGCCTTAATTCAATTTCCTATACTTAGAAATTAAAAAAAAAACTTTAGAACTCTTTTGCCATAGTATGGTATGCACAAAGAAGTCAGCATTTTCCTCCCACGTAGTCTGAATATCGATAAGTGCCTTAGAAGAACTGTGTCAGAGTGTTCCATGGTGCTCCATTGCCTGGTGAGTCATTTAGTTTCTTCTTCCTCTTCTCTGCACACTGACTCTTGTTGTGTGGCAAGTTCAACTTTTGGGATGGACTCTCTTCGTTATTATGAGTTCTGAGTTCTCTGGGGACGGTGAGCTTTTCCTCCATGCTGTTGGAAATCAATTGGGATTAGAATTCAATGTGTCAGCTAACCCAGAAATCCCAATACAGAGCTTAGCACTCCTGGTCAACAGGATACTCTCCAGGGAGCCTGGCCTCTAGAAATCAATGACTGGATGATATCCATCTAACCCAAGTGTGCTCGATGGCAGCAGCTTCTGTTTTCTCGTACCAATGGAGTGATAATGTTTATTTTATAAGCACAGATAGCAAAGGAATATTTATTTTTAAAATGTTCAGTTCTGTTGAATGATTTTGCACTCTGCAGGATTAATTTTCCAGATATTTGACCTAGGCAAACAAGCCATTATGAAAAGGAAGTCTTATAAACTTTAGAATAAAAATGAAATACTTCCCCATGTCAAACTTTGGCTTAACTAAGCTGCTTAAAATATTCAGAAAATCAGGACATTCTCCTGTCCTAGCTCGTGTACAAACTCAGGTAAGTGGATGCTGGAAGGTAAGAGCCCTCATAGGTCTCCTCTCTAGAACATTGATGATCAAGAGGGAGCTAGTGTCCATTGTGTCCACATCAGTAGTGATTGTTCTGGATGTACAAATTGGAATTTTTGACTGTAACACTACTGGAAAAATAGAAAGTAGAGTTTATGCTTCTGTGTTTGTTCCTGTCTTGCAGACTTTTATAGTATTGAATAAAGGGAAGGCCATCTTCCGGTTCAGTGCCACCTCCGCTCTGTACATTTTAACTCCCTTCAACCCTCTTAGGAAAATAGCTATTAAGATTTTGGTACACTCATATCCTTTTACAAGTAATTTATGTTAACTGCTTGTATAAGTTGTGCCTTCTTATATATGTATAATTAAGTTAAGTTGTACACACCCTCTACACTTTATCCTATCCACTAGCATCTTTTATTTGTCACATCAATCTTGTTTTTCTACTTTGTAGTGAATGAGATTTGAACCCAGGGCCTTAGATATGGCAGGCAAACACTCTACCACTGAGGCAGACCTCTAGCCCTAAAGGCTGGTCTACACTCCAGGATTCTAGCCAGGGAACAGTGCCAGCCCCAGGAGCTGGGTCTTCCCATCTGAATTAACAGAGCAGTCAAAATAACTCCCCAGAGGCATGCAATGAGTCCTGTTTCCTGGGTGATCCTGGAGTCAGTCAGGTTGACAATTGATACTGGTTGTCATGTGTTTACTGAATTCCCTAAGCTTGTGAAAGATAACCATATTTTTTACTACCTCCTATACAGAGTTGAATAGACTTTTCAGAGAAATTGTATAACAAAAAAAATCTACTTTCAAAATAAAATACAAGTTAGTTGCAGATATGATATATGCCATCTTAATGGAACCTAGAATGACCTTGCAAGCATAGAAGAATCTCAAGAGCTTCCAGGATTTTCTAATTTTTCAGCTTTTCTGATTATTTATGTGAAACACAGTAATATTGACTGTATATCAGATTTAAACTGCTCAATATGATTCTACAGTGAAAAACTACCGTTTAGTAAAGACTCAGGATGTTCGTGCAAAAGTTAAAACTGTTCAAAATGTTAAAGGAAACGTGGTCCTGTGGTTCCCACTGGGGTTCAAAGATTTCTACAACTAAGTCAAATGTGGGTATTGATCCATCAAAAACTCATTTATGACTAAATTTCCGTTGCTGGCCTTGGCCATAATATAAATAATATAAAATACTATTTTATGTAAGTATCATAAGCAAGACTTTTTTAAAAAAATTGCATTCTAAAATCTATAGAATTGAACAAGCACAAAGCCTTGGGTTTGATTTGTTCTGCAACACTATAAAAATAGTAACTAACTAACTATCTAAATAAGTAAGTAAGACATTTTAAAAAAACAATCAAAAAGCCAGCACTACACTAACAAGAGGAGGAAGCAAAAACAGAAAGCAAAATAATTAGTTTCACAGTAGCAAAAACAATAATAAACAACAACAAAAGTAAATGTCATTCTCTTTTTAAGTTGAGTTGGTTACAAGTAATTCCTTAATACTGTTAATAGGTTGTTACTGAAAACAACAAAAAAATATCATATAAAAATGTCTATGTTCACTGTTTTAATGCTTAGAAGCTTCTCTAGCTGAGTTGGTCTTTCTAGTGCCACCATGTGGACGTTTGATGAAAATGTTCTTTACACCTAATGGAAGTGTTCAGTCAATCAATGGCAGTGGAAAGAATACCTGATCGTCTAGCAGAAAACAAGCATTTTAGGATCCTGCATCAACCGTCTGTGTTCTCCAGAGCTCAGACATTATTTCGGTGGTTTCTATAATGACTTTAGCAGCCACTTTCCGAGCTACAATTTTATTACATTTTCTTCCCTCGGCCTCACTGCACAGACACGTCTCCAAGAGCATTCTTTGCAAACATTTTACACTCGTTAGTTTCTTTGATCTACACAGCCAAACAATGCCGTTTGTTCATGGTTGACATCTGTGTATGAATGCAGGTGGAGACACAGGGAGGTGAAAGCACATAGGAACAAGGTCCAAATGCGTGTTGCTGCGTGGAATTTCAATTGCATCCAAGGGATGATGAGCCTTGACCTTCAAGAGTGCCCCCTTTTTATCTTGTCCCTTGCTGTTGTACATACATAAACTCACTCAAACACAGCAACCCAGTGTTTTGCACTGTACTCTGCTTTGACCGTAAAAATATTAATTCATAAATTCTATCCATTATTGAAGAAATTCCTCTACTGCAGAAATGCATCTTCCTCAAAAGTGTACTATTCTAATTGTGTGGCTTGGTTCAAATGCATTCTTTCTGCTCAAGCATGTTGTGAATCCATATAAACAGATGGGACCTCCCCCCCCCCACAAGCTCTCTAGAGGAAATCATACTGATTTGGAAACAGCTACAATAAAGCTTATATTCTTATATCTGTGCATATTCCCATTTAATCTGAAATGTGGAGGCCACACTATTATGTACTTTTAACAGGTGAAAGTGAAGGTTAAGGAGATTAGGTAATACACAGGCACATGTTTATCCATGAGTTGTTGTGCTGACATCTGGGTTTTTCAGTGTTACTGCTTTTTAAGTGTAGTACATGAGCTTCTGTTTGTATGTTCCTTAACACTAACTTACATTATTCAGCATGCTCATCATGTGCACTATTTTGACAAACTGTGTGTTTATGACAATGAGCAACCCTCCTGACTGGACGAAGAATGTAGAGTAAGTTCAGTTGTATATATTTTAAATGTTTATATATATATATATATATATATATATATATATATATATATATATATATATATTGAAATTCTGAAGCCTTGTTTCAATATATCCTTTAAGTGAAACTCAAAAGTATACTTGATAAAGCCATTTGCAGACACAATTATACAATAAGACAACACTCTCTGAGTGGTTTTCCCTTTACCTTGTAGCTGATTGTTTTGTATTGTTTTTCAATGGGGTTTCTCTGTGTAGCCACGGTTGTCCTGGAACTCACTCTGTAGACCAGGCTGGCCTGGAACTCACAGAGATCTGCCTGCATCTGTCTCCAGAGTGTTGATGTTAAAGGTGTGCACCACCACACCCAGCATTCTAGTTAATAGTTAACAGAAATCTAAGAGAATATTCAATGTTTTTCTTTTAAGATCTGGTATTTGGAAAAAATATGATAAAAATAATTGCAGAAAGATAGACAAGATATGCTGGTTTTCCATCCAGACGAACTCCACATTAATTTGGCTCATTAAGAATCTAAAAGGTTAAGCTGTAAATGGTACATTAAAAACAACATTGAGTCTTATTACCATGAGATATTCATATTTCATCCAGATTTATATTTATTTAAAGTGTGATCATCAAGGACTTGACTAAAACTTCAGGATTATAAAACTTGGAAATTCAGTTGGTTGAAGGCTAAGCAGATGACAGTGAAAGTTCTGGTATCAGTTTCCAAACCTGGAAGCGTTACTATGGTACTGACCATCTCCCCATGCTGGGGGCAGCACTGGAGAAGAGACGCACAGTTTGTGATAACTGGAGCTATGGCTGTTCCAGGCCCAGCTACTGTACCTGCTCACACTGCCCAGGTTCTGCACCTCTACCTCTCTGGTTGTTGTAATTAGGAGCGGCGGGGCTGCGGGCTGCATCCCTGGCACCCGGCCGCCCGCATGGCTAGCTTTACCCGAAATAATTACACGGAAACTGTATTCTTTTAAACATCGCTTGGCCCATTATATCTAGCCTTTTCTCGTCTAACTCTCGCATCTGGACTAGCCCGTTTCTTATAATCTGTGTAGCCCACGAGCTGGCTTACCAGGAATGATCTTAACCTGCATCTGTCTGGAGTGGGAGAATCATGGCGACTCCCTGACTCAGCTTCTTTCTCCCAGCCTTCTGTTTTGTTTACTCCTCCCACCTATGTTTTAACCTATGAGGGCCAAGCAGTTTCTTTATTGCTTACCCAATGAAATCAACAGATTGATATATGACACTCCCACATCATCTGGTTGCTGCTCTACCATACACACAGTATTCCCAATGCCTATTCTTCCAATGCTTCTAGATGGGAGCCTATGAGAACATTTTCTCAGACTCTGAAAAAAAAATAAACTGGTATAAGATGGATTCTGAAACTATTTAAGTTAACATGCAAGACTCAAACACACACAACTAACTAAGGAAAGCAAATCTTTAAAAAGCAATTGAGATTGAGATATTTTTTTCCCTTCTAAAGGAAAATCACCTTATGCTTCTTCAATTATTGATTGTCTATTCCAGTCCGAAACCTCACTGGCTAACTCTCAGGAGACTGCATCTGTTGATGCCAAGACGTTTCAGAAAGTAGTTAGACTGTGCGTGTCATGTCCTTCTCACACTGCTCTGATGGTAGCTTAGGAAATGACCCTTCACATAGTAGGCATCTATTCTAGTTTCATTTCTGTTGCTATGGTACTGAACCTGACAAATCAACGTAAGTGAGAAAGAGCTTATTTTAGTTCACAGTTCCAGGTTTCACTGTTACTCCAAGAAAGTCAAGGCAGGAGCTTGAATCAGCTGCCCACACCACATTCAGACCAGAGACAGAACAACTGTATGCATGCCCTCCTACTCAGCTAGCGTTCTCTTCTATTATCCAGCCCAGGGCCCCAAAAGCAAGGAACAGTGCTGCCCAGTTTCGGGGGGAGGGGATGGAGGGGGTCTTCGCTCATCAGTTAAGGCAGTCAATGTGCCCACAAGCGAGCCCGAGTGAACCAAACACTCGCTGAGGCTCTTCTCCAGTGATTGTAGGTTTTGGAAAGTTGACTTTTAACACCAACCATGAGAAAAGTCAACTGTAGATTAATGTGTTTTATTAAGGAACTAACATCAACTGGTTTAGCTTTCGTTTTTGGTGTCTGTGTTTTCTACTGACAGAATGTTAGGGAACTGGGGTACTCTGAGGGGAAAGCTACAATGTCCTTAATTATTCTTGGCTTACTTGTTCTTAGGTACACCTTCACAGGAATATATACTTTTGAATCACTAATAAAAATTATTGCAAGGGGTTTCTGTTTAGAAGACTTTACTTTCCTCCGTGACCCGTGGAACTGGCTTGACTTCACCGTCATTACATTTGCGTAAGTGCCAATTTTTGGAAACTTCAGAGGACAATATAGTTTGGGTTTCTGTCCAAGCTCAGGTTTTTAAACAGTATGCTTTAGTGGTAAACCAAGAGGGCATGATTTAGGTAATTGAACTCTGTGTTTTAACACTTATCTCAAAAGAGCAAGACCATTTCACCATTCCATGTGGATCAATGGATAAACTGCAGGATCAATTTTAGTGCCAATGAAGATCTACCTGAAAAGTTCATATGCCAGTCTTCTCTCACAAACACACCATAAGATAGATAGAAGTGTAGATTATTTATCACCCGACCTGGAAGACGGTTTTGAAAATTCACAGCAGCAAAACTTGTAATGACTCCAGTAATTTGCACTGATCTTTCTTATTCATGCTGTGCACACTCCTCCCGTAGCTTCTTTGTTAATTTTGGGGAACAGCAGAGAGCAAGTAGTCATGCTTCAAAATAGACTGGAAATTAGATCATAAGAAAAAAAGAATTCAGTGCATTACAAACTTAATAAATCGTTATCTCATGGGCAAACTGATCTTTAAGGATTGTAAATGGACACACCCTATTTCTATTGCCCTTCTGATTCATTTCTTCTTCCTCTCACCTCTCTCTTTATGGCCTTCTTTATTTTACTCACATAAACCTTTTCAGCTAGTTCTGTGCTTGTTTCCCGACTTCCTGTCTTCTTCCTTTTGCTAATGATGAACTGCCTCCCAAAAGAGGAGTAGCTATTGAAAATAACAGGAGTAAGTGAAAGTAGGCATGGAGGACAGTGGGCTAACATGACTTATCCCATCTTTGGGAGCTGACTTTCTCGGTATCAGCAGGTCTGAAGGGGTAGACAAGGACGGATGGTACTGATATGCTCAGAAGTGTATATACTGGCTGTCTGGTCTTAATTCTATAATTTTATATCAGATCAGGATATGGAATCCTTCCCCAAGACTTTCAGCCACAACTTACAGGATGGCATTTGGGATTTCTCCTTCTTAGAATAAAATAGAAGAAATGGCAGAGCAACATTGGGTCACATAAAATGCTATTGTTCACTTATCCAACTTTTACTCAAAAGTTATGCTAGCAAATTCTATCTTGAATGGTAGGGCAATCGGCAATCTACTGCAATAGTTACATTTCCATTGGACAATTTCATTTTCAATGGAAACCATAGCACCTAGGACGTTGATTGACCCTTTAATTTTGCCCAAATCACATACAATTTTGACTCGATTGCTTTTGAAATGGCATCAGGGGAGGCACATTTTGTGAAAGTTAACATTTAGCTAATGGTATTTACTGTGAAAATAAGGCTATTTGATGAATTTTAAATTTAATTGGCAACTTACACTACTATCATTTAAAAACAGCCAAAGTTCTCCATAAACGTGCCAGATAAACACTAAGTCCCTCCACATCTTTAATAATTTTGATTTAACCCTACAGGTAAGTCACAGAGTTTGTAAACTCGGTAATTTTCAGTTCTTCATGCTTTTAGAGCTCTGAGTCTAAAAACTGCTTCAGCAGTTTTAGGTAAGACTTGATTAGAATGAAGTATAAGGTAACTGTATCTACAAATCTTTCTTTGCATCTTGTCGCTGTGTTTGTGTGTGAACTCCCCATTGCAGATATGTGACAGAGTTTGTGGACCTAGGCAATGTCTCAGCGTTGAGAACGTTCAGAGTTCTTCGAGCATTGAAAACCATTTCAGTCATTCCAGGTGAGAGCTATGTGCAAGCGTATAGCTTAATCACTGAGTTAACTCCGGGACTTTTTCAACTGGGCCTCCTTGCTTGACATTCATCGTTGTAGAAAATCAAGAATCAGATGCTACTCAGCTGTGCCTGTGACATCAGGGTGAAGAGCAAGTGGCTATTTCTATGCCCAGTGTTCAGAAGCCAGTGAGCACTAAGAATGGTTTATAGCCTGACATTTTGTGGAGGAAAAAAAAGAAAGAAAATCAAGACTCATAAAACTGATTACTTAACAAAATGTCACTCTTGCTGTCCCTACAGGTTTTATCTACTTTTGTGTTTAATGGGTGAACACTCTAAAATGCATTCTAAACAGTTTCTACTTTAAAATGTATTTTGAAATGTCAATTTTATTAAGGACTTGTTACCTATTATAGGTATTAATTTTTATTCATTATGCCTATTGATTCCTGTGTGAAACAAACTTATTCTTTTCTAACTAAAGACAAATTATATAATAAAGAAAAGCCTATACCAGCATGGAAGACTTGTTTTAAAATGTAGTAATACTCTGAATTATTTTTATATTAAATATTTATCTGTCATGGGCAGCATCTTGGGACTTACACATTGACACAATGTTTTGAAGGGAATTGTGGGAAGAATTTAGTTATTACTTCAGATGCTTAAGCCTTCATAATGATAAGCTTCTTTCTCTCAGGCCTGAAGACCATTGTGGGGGCCCTGATCCAGTCGGTGAAGAAGCTGTCTGACGTCATGATCCTCACTGTGTTCTGTCTCAGTGTCTTTGCGCTAATTGGGCTGCAGCTCTTCATGGGCAACCTAAGGAATAAATGTGTACAATGGCCTCCCACCAATGCTTCCCTTGAGGAACATAGTATAGAGAAGAATATAACTACAGATTATAATGGCACCCTGGTCAATGAAACCGTGTTTGAGTTTGACTGGAAATCATATATTCAAGACTCAAGTAAGAATTACCATTATGAGTACTTATTCTTTCCCTGTTTACCTGCCTTCTGTCTATTCCTGGACTAGTAAAGGACAACCAGAAGGAAGCTGTAATCACTAGAAAATTATCTGATGAGACTTCTTAAATAGTCAAATCTATGTTTTTGTTTGACATTTCCTTCCCCTGGATTTTGTTTGTTTTCTCTGCCAAGAACGCTGGGTATTTAACCCAGGACTTTGAACAAATTGAGAGGGTGCTGTACCACTGAGCCACACCCCTAGTCCCTTCCATGAAGTTTAAACAATAGGCCATTTGTATCTTGCTGAATAATTTTAAGAAGAATTTTAAGCAGCTTGCTCATGGTTTGCACACATATAATGTTGAATTTGACAGCTATTCTAGTTCTTATTGTTGAATACTACTCTCTATTGTGTTATTATGTATAAAGCTAATGAATTCAGCCAGGGAGAATTTTCCTAGGATAAAGCATCAGTGTGCATTCCTCATGTGACAGCTATAACAACAAAAGAAAAGATGATTTGTGAAAACCATTTGCTAAATGTGGAGACTAAAACTTATTTCAGAGGCCTGGACTAGGCAAGGATAAAGGAAAATATTGGTGACAATATATGGACTTAATTATACATGATGAAATATTTTTTGTAAGCTAGACTCAATTATTATTGTAGGCAAATGAAATGAGATTCACAAGTAATAATATTTGATTGAAAAGCCATATCAAAGAAGAAAACAATAAAGTCAGTTTGACTCAAAAGACATCAATTAAGAAAACAGATTAATCAACAATATTGTAAGAATTAGCTTACTTTTGTTCAAAGAATTTAGATCAAACCATTGATCACTGAAGGAATCAATTATGAAAGAATGGAAAAATAAGTGACCCTTATCTTTCTCTTTTTAAAGCCACAATGAAATAAGCAAAATTTTCTGCCTCCTTCTTTAATTTTAGCATTTGTCTGTACCAGTATTTGAAAAACAAGGAAAGTTAAACCAGATTCATCTAGGAAGGAAATATGCTGATTAAGAAAAATGTTGGGGTTTAAAGCCAAGCTCTCCATATGCTTGATTATCACCATTTTGTTATTACCTCGGGGAAATGAGTAATGTTCCAGAATAAAGAATAAACCTTGGGGTACTAGAAAGCTGCTGGGATTGTTCTTTTTTTTTTTTTGAGGCCATTATAGAATATTTTATTAAAGGAATCATAAAATAAAAATAGTTACTAAATTCTTATGATATGCACAGCTCTTCACTCAGTTAAATCGGCATAAGCACAACAGCTCTGAAAATTATGGTGATGACTTTCATTTCACAGATTTAGAAAAGTTAAGGAAATGTTATATAACCACTTTAATATGATGCATATAGCTGGTAGCTGAAAGGAATTTCACTTCTAGCAATGGAGATACATTTTGTTTTTACAGTTTTCTCCTTTATACTAATTTGTCAGCAAATGAACATGACCCAGTGAAGTGGAGATTGCTGCCAGTGATATATTTGAGCCCTTGACAGGGAGTCAAACTTTTAATTGGACTCAGAACTGACATTAACCTAGGCCAAGTGTTGTAAAGGGGATAAATGTCATCAATAGTTCAACCCTTTGGAAGTAATCATCCTGAAGACAACTGATCCAGATAAGAGTCTGTATGTTTTATTTTGTGTATGAATAATTTTGCAGTATAGGAAGCAAGAATAGTAACTTTTATTGTTATTTACCATTTGTGGGATTGTTCTTAAAGCCACTTGATAGTTCTTAAAGCCACTTGATAGTTCTTAAAGCAGTGATAGTATAAGGAAAGAGAAAACAGACGATCAAAGTCTCATTGTAACCAGATCTGAAAAATGCCTTGGTTTGGTAACTTCTTCTCTGTGATGTGCAGTTACCTGCCAGCCAATGGTCTGCAAATAAATATCAGTGTTAGATGATAAATGCCTTCTAAACACTGCCAGAGCAGGGGATCAATGTGCCTTAAACATGGCACATAATGCCCCAAAGTTCTCACTCTTACCAAGCCTCTGAAAGCTGTAGTTTATCCAGCTTTTGTCTAAGATCAGCATTGACTATGAAAACATCCCTTAGGTTTATTCTCGCTCCTGAAAATTATTAGACATTATTTTTCTTACATTCTAAAAAAAGTAAAAATATTTGCTTGTTTTCAACTATAAAGTCTGATTATCACTTTTTCTAATAATATTATACTTGTTGAAAAAAGATACTTTATATTATTTGTGGTTATTGTGAAAGGCGCTGTTTCCCTCATTTCTTTCTTAGCCAATTTAATTATCGTTTGTATATAGGAAGACTACTCGTTTGTTTCTATTTTTGTTTTTCTTTTTTGATCCAGCCATTTCACTAAAGGTGTTTATCAGCTGTAGGAGTTCTCCGGCAGAATTTTTGGGGTCACTTATGTATACTATCATCTGTAAATAATGATACTTTGACTTCTTCCTTTCCAATTTGTATTCCCTTGAGCTCTTCTAACTGATTTATTGCTCTACCTGTAACTTCTATGGTGAGAGAAAGACAACCTTGTCTTTTTTTCTTGATTTTAGTAGAATTGCTTTGAGTTTCTCTCCACTTATTTGATGTTGGCTCTCAGCTTGCTGTATACGATCTTTATGCTTAGGTATGTCCCTTGTATCCCTGTCTCTCCAAGATTTTATCATGAAGGGTATCGGGTTTTGCCAAAGATCTTTTCAGGACCTCATGATCATGCAGTTTTTTTTTTCTTTCCGTTTGTTTATATGGTAGATTATATTGATAGATTTTCGGATGTTAAGCCATTCCTGCATCTTTGAGATGAAACTTCCTTGATTATAGTGGATGATTTCTTGATGTGTTTTTGCATTTTGTTTGTTAGTATTTTATTGAGTATTTTTGTATCAATGTTCATGAGGGAAATTGGTCTGTAATTCTCTTTCTTTCCTGAGTCTTTGTATGGTTTCAGTATCAGGGTGACTGCTACCTCATAAAAAGAATTTGGCAATGTTCCTTCTGCTTCTATTTTGTGCAATAATTTGAGGAGTATTGGTATTAGCTCTTCTTTGAAAGTCTGGCAGAATTCTGAGCCAAAACCATCTAGTTCTGATCTTTTGCATTATTTTGGTTTTTGTTTGTTGTTTTTGTTTTTGGAGAGGAAAATTTTAATGACTGCTTTTATTTCCTTGTAGTTTATAGGTCTATTTAAGTTATTTATCTAATCTTGATTTAGTTTGGTAAGTGATATCTGTCAAGAAATTTGCCCATTTCTTTAAGATTTTCCAATCTTGTAGAGCACAGGTTTTTGAAGTTTGACCTAGTGATTCTCTGGACTTCCTCATTGTCTCTTGTTATGCCCCCTTTTTGTTTCTGACATAGTTAATTAGGATATTCTCTCTAAGTCTTTTAGATAGTTGGATAAGGGTTTGTCTATTTTGTTGATCTTCTCAAAGAACCAGCTTTTTGTCTCGTTGATTATTTGCATTTTTCTCTGTGTTTCTATTTTATTGATTTCAGCTGTGAGTTTGATTATTTCCTGCCATCTTTTCCTCTTAGGAGTGTTCTTTTTGTTCTAAAGCTTTCAGGTGTGCTCTTAAGTCACGAGTATGAGAACTCTTCAAATATTTTTTTAAGATAGCACTTAGTGCTGAGAACCTTAGCACTTCTTTCATTGTGCCCTATTAGCTTGGGTACATTGTACATTTATTGTGAATAAATCCTAGGAAGTCTTTAATTTCATTCTTTTTTTTTATTCCTTGACACAGTGGTAATTCAGTAGAGAGTAATTCAGTTTCTGTGAGTTTGTAGGCTTTCTGTTATTGTTGAAATCCATCCTTAATCCATGGTGGTCTGATAGGATGCAAGGGATTATTTTAATTTTCTTTTATCTGTTGAGACTTGCTTTATGGCCAAGTATGTGATCAATTTTAGAGTATGCTCCATCAGGTGCTGTGAAGAAAGGGTATTCTTTTGTGCTTGGGTGAAATGTTCTATAGATTTCTGCTAGGTTCATTTGAGTCATAATTTCTGTTAGGTCCATTTGAGTCATAATTTCTGTTAACTCCAGTAGTTCTCTGTTTAGTTTTTGTCTGGATGATCTTTCATTTGTGAGAGTTGGGTATTTAAGTCTCCAAATATCAATGTGTGACTTAAGCTTTAGTCATGTTTCCTTTACAAATGTGGGTGTCCCTGTCTTTTGGTCATAGATATTGAGATTTGAGATGTTATCTTAGTGGATTTCTCCTTTGATGAGTATGAAGTGTCCTTCCCCATCTCTTTTGATTAATTTTGGCATGAATTCTACTTTGTTAGATTAAATTAGAGTCAGTGGACCACCTAGCTTCTTGGAGCGATTTGACTGGAAATTCATTTTCCAAACCTTTAATCAGAGGTAATATCTATCCTTGATGTTGAGACAATTTTTTTCTTGTATGCTAAAGAAGAACCTACCTTGTTTTCACATCTAGTCTGTGTATCTGTATTTTTTATAGTGGAATTGAGTCCATTGACATTGAAAGATTTCAATGGCCAATTATTATTGATGCCCATTATTTTATTGTAGTTGTTGATGGTGGCAGTGTGTGTGTGTGTGTGTGTGTGTGTGTGTGTGTGTGTGTGTGTGTTCCTTCCTTGCATAGTACTGGTGAAAATTATTTATTGCCTTATTTTCATGGGTGTAATTAACTTCCTTGGGTTGGAATTTTTCTCCTAATACATTCTGTATGTCTGGATTTGTGGGTAAATACTATTTAAATTGACTTTATGATGAAATATCTTGTTTTCTCCATCTATAATGACTGAAAGTTTTGCTGAGTGTAATAGTCTGTGCTGGCATCTGTGGTCTCTAGGAGTCTAGCTCATCTCTCTAAGCCCTTCTGACTTTTAGAGTCTCCAATGAGAAGTCAGGTGTAATTCTAACAGATCTGCCTTTTTATGTTATTTGACTTTTTTTTCTTTTGCAGTTTTTAATGTTATTTCTTTGTTCTTTGTGTTTAGTGTTCTCATTGTTGTGTGGTGATGGATCTTTCTTTTCTGGTTCAATCTATTTGCTGTTTTGTAATCTTATACCTTTTTAGGCATGTCCTTCTTTAGGTTAGAAAGTTTTTTCCTCTATAATTCTGTTAAAAATATTTCCTTGGCCTTTGAGCTGAAAGTCTTCTCCTACATCTATTCCTATTATTCTTAGCTTTAGTCTTTTCATAATGTCCCAGGTTTCCTGGATGTTTTGCTTCAGGAATTTTTTAGATTTAGCATTTTTTATCAATGAATCTATTTCTTCTATTGCGTCATCAATGTCTGAGATTCTCTCGTTCTTCTCTTGTATTCTGTACTCTGTTGGTGATGCTTACACCTGTAGTTCGTGTTAGTTTACCTAGATTTTCCATTTCCAGAATTCCCTCAGTTTGTTTTTATTTGCTTCTCTTTCCATTTTCAGATCTTGTAAAGTTTTACTGGTTTCTGTCAACTGTTTGTTTGTTTGTTTTCTTGCGATTCTTTAAGAGATTTATTGATTTCCTCCAGTTTTTGATTGATTTTTTTGGACTCGTTTCAGGGATTTATTCATTTCCTTTTTATTCATCGTCATAAAGTTGGTTTGGGGTTGTTTTCTTATGTTTCAGTTGTTTTGGAATATTTGGGATTGCCGTAGTGTAATGGTTGGGCTCTAGTAGTGACACGTTGCCCTGGCGTTGTTATTTGTGTTCTTATACTGACATTTGGGCACCTAGATTTGGAGTGATTTTAGGTGTAGGTGCCTATTTCTAGATTTGTCTTTGTTGAACGGGTGTTTTCTTTCTTTGTTTCTGTTTCTTCTCTGGTCTTCTGGCTGATGTGGCCTGTGGTTGAGGAGAGATCCCCTTCTGCATTGGGGACTGGACTTCTGATGGCCTGCATGGTGGCCTGTGGTTGAGGAGAGATCCCCTTCTGCATTGGGGACTGGACTTCTGATGGCCTGCATGGTCAAGGAAAGCCTTGCAGTGATGGTTTCTCAAGTAACTATTTAAATGAGGGAGGGACTTATTAGAACTGAGAAGCAGTGATATGACGTGATGCTCACCTATTGTAATTGTTATTCTAAAATTTTCACCTATTTGTAAAGAATAGCATTTGTTTCATTCCATTCTAAAATTTTCATTTCATTAAAATATTCATATAGTTCGTATAATTATGAATCTTCATTATAAGCTACTGACATAAATTCCAGAAACATAAATGTAAATTATGGTTAATTTAAAGTATTTACTAATGGTATTAAATATGGAAGGGAAACAAGAAAACATATCATGTTATTTTGAAATATGTAGTTATTTTAAAATACCTATCATTCTCATCTTCTTCTGGTGATGAATATATTTTATTTCATGAAAGTAATAGAAAATACTGATACCTTCCCATAAACGTTCCGTGAGTACCTATGGTTTTCACTAATTTTACATTGATCATGAAGAAAACCTCATACCCATAATACAACAGTAAGATTTGAAAGAAAAGAAGGAAAAACCCATGTGTTTAAGCAGGTAATGTGGTTTGCTTAAAGTCACTTAAAGAAACTGAATGTAGGAACTGATTTCCCTACTCTTTTACTGTTTTTCAACAAGTGTGTGTCATGTGACTTTCTTTTTTCCAAACAGGATATCATTATTTCCTGGAGGGTTTTTTAGATGCACTACTGTGTGGAAATAGCTCTGATGCAGGGTAAGCTGATTATTTGTGTGAGATGTGAGTATGTGTGGTTTATTCCTATATGTATGTCTAGCTCTTTCTATAGGATATCACTGATAAGAGAAACTAATTTAATGCATACTAATCTTCAGTAATTATAATATAAATAAAACAGGACATATCCTAAACGTTAAGGTTTCTTCTGTAAAGCAAGAAACAATACATTGATCTATAATGCTGCTATTTCCCCGAGGTGAGTATCAAGCAATGAGTCACCTTGGCAGACTCCGCAATGAGGAAGAAAGGTTACTTAGCAACAGCTACACCTGGCAGCTAGTGATAACCTCTAAAGTCAGAGGTGGGAAATGTATCAGGGAGTTGGATTCCACACTCTTGTGTCGTCTTAGTAGTGATGGAACATTTTGTAAGCATAGTCTTCCACCAGAATAAAAAGACGCAGAATGACTTGTCAACTTTCTTTTTCCCCATTTGCAGCCAATGTCCAGAAGGATATATGTGTGTAAAAGCTGGTAGAAACCCTAATTATGGCTACACAAGCTTTGATACCTTCAGTTGGGCATTTTTGTCCCTGTTTCGACTGATGACTCAGGACTTCTGGGAAAATCTTTACCAACTGGTGAGAATCTGAAGAGATAGTTACTGCATTTAAGTAGAAGAATATAAGGGTACACACTGAGTCATGAAATAGCAGCCACAGCATGATATAGTAGAGAAAGTATTGCTTGAGATCAGAGATGTGGGCTTCTCTATCCTAATGCTTACAATTCATGTCGAGAGGAATAAAGTCAAGGAGAGTACATCTGTTCTGTTTCTCCATGACCTAATGCTATTTCACATTCTTCTTAGACACAATTTCATCCCCTCCGCCCTATCTCCCTCTCAGGTATTATCTCCTTCTCTTGGCCTCTTCCATGAAAGGCTCAGCTTTTTGATGGAGGTCCCCATTGTTTTCTACCCACTGTTTTATTCTTGGTGAATCCAAGAATCCTTTACAATGGCTATGAATGCATAAGTCAACGAAGAAAGAAGAGACAGAGGTTAAAGAAATAGTGCAGGGACGCAAATGTTAATTTTGTCCAAGTTCTGCCAGACACACAGTCACCGGTTACTGAAATGACTGCGAAAGTAATTCCGATATTCTTGTTTCTAGACGTTGCGTGCTGCTGGGAAAACATACATGATATTTTTTGTGCTGGTCATTTTCTTGGGCTCATTCTACCTGATAAACTTGATCCTGGCTGTGGTGGCCATGGCCTATGAGGAGCAGAATCAGGCCACCATGGAGGAGGCTGAGCAGAAAGAGGCGGAGTTTCAGCAGATGTTGGAGCAGCTGAAGAAGCAGCAGGAGGCTGCACAGGTATTCTGCAATTCAGATGGATCTTGTCTCACTACCCAGACCTTTCCTTCTCTATTCTTCTTGTACCCCCCCCTTTTTTTTTATTATTATTTGCTTGTTACAAACGAGCTGCAATGAAAACGGAAGATGGAGTTGTCTGACAGTACCCGAGGAAGCTGGGAAAAGCAAGATTCCACAAGGACTTTTGAATATGGACCATCTTTCTAGCTTGAGTTAGTCTAGCCACCTAGAAGCTGGGAAAAG
>NC_022011.1:76901808-76997200 GCF_000317375.1 Microtus ochrogaster | reverse complement strand
TGAACATTCATATATGCAGACCAACACTCATATACATAAAATACATTGCCTTTTAGTGTGGTTGTTTAATTTCGTTTATATTAAAAAGTCCTCTGATCTAAGATTATTGAATAAGCAACGGAGCAACACTAGTAATATGAAGTAATTAACAAAGGTTTACTCAAGTTTGCCAGGACAAATCAGTGTAGCTGGTGCAATGAATGATAAAACTGAGTCCCATCTCCCATGGTTCCTTGTTGTTTGTAAATGGGACAAACAAATTCATTGTTTGTATTTTTAAAAAGACTAATAAAATAAAATTTTGTTCAAATCAAACTTTATTTGGAACCATCTCAGCCATAAAGAGTTCCTTCTGGCATACCAATTCTTCTGCTCCAGTTCTGTACTGGAGATATTGTGGGAGTAACAAGGACTAAAATGTGCAGCTTCGTAACCAAACAAGCTGTAACCACAAAGAATGGATTTTCTCCCATACTCTCACAACTAGGGGTAGCCACTGTTAAGATAAAGGTGGTTGGGGCAGCTTTTGGAGAATTGAACATCTTCTCCTGCTTAGCGGAAAGCTAGTGACCCCTCTCCCCTTCTTCCATACAGTAGTATTATGGAGGAGTGGGGAAGGGATTGAGATACCTTTCTTAACCTCAATTGATAATATGTTGATGGTATTAAATACTTTTGGAGAAGACCTAAGCTCAACTTCCAACTTTGGGGTAGGATATTAAGTAACTCTGCAGTTTTTCTTCTATGTTTCCATTTGTTTTTCAGAACAATGAAGATAATAGCCATTAAAAACTAATTTTTAGAACAAATTGAGTCCTATAGTTATATATATATATATATTTCTATCAATGCCCAAAGAATCTTTATGAACATGTGGTCTATGTTGCATAATACAGACTTAATAAATGTTACCAGGAGAAAAGTAGATTATTTCTTTAAGTCACTTTTAATTAAAAGAAAGAAAAAACCCTACACCCAGAAAGCACTTCTACATGATATTTCCTCCAGTTAGCTAGTATTTTGTAAATGATGCAAAACTTGAGCAACTTGAAGAAAGATCTTAAGCAATCTTTTCTTGCACCGCACCGAAACGGTTTCTCCTCTGTGTAGCAGGCAGCAGCTACAACCGCCTCCGAACATTCCAGAGAGCCCAGCGCAGCAGGCAGGCTCTCGGATAGCTCTTCAGAAGCCTCCAAATTGAGTTCGAAGAGTGCTAAGGAAAGACGGAATCGGCGGAAGAAAAGGAAACAGAAAGAACAGTCTGGAGGGGAAGAGAAAGACGAGGATGAGTTCCACAAATCCGAGTCTGAAGACAGCGTCAGAAGGAAAGGGTTTCGCTTCTCTATAGAAGGGAACAGACTGACGTACGAAAAGAGGTACTCTTCCCCGCACCAGGTACGCACTGCCGAGTTCTCTGACGAAAAATGGAAACAGATGGGGGAGGGGGGCAGAGGGGCAACTGAATGGACTACTGTTGCCTTATGCTTCAAATTGCTTTTTCTCCATATTCTATAAAAAAGATTTATTCCACTCCACACAAACGCAAATATGATCTTAGATGCTGTAGGAAGAGGCTTGCTTGTTCATCCCGGCCTTCCAGAATCGAAATAATCACACAGAAACCATATTATTTAAATCACTGCTTGGTCCAATCACTCTATCTTCTTATTGGCTAATTCCTGCATTTTAATTTAACCCATTTCTATTAATCTGTGCATCACCACGAGGTGGTGGCCTACCAGCAAAGTTTCAGCAAGTCTACCTCTGGCGTGGATCCATGGCGTCTCTGACTCCACCCTTCTTTCTCCCAGCATTCAGTCCAGTCCTCCCCGCCTACCTAAGTTTTGCCCTATCACCAGGCCAAGGCGGTTTCTTTATTCATTAATGGTAATCACAGCACACAGAGGGGAGTCCCACATCAAGACGCTTTTGAAATAACACAGGGTTGGAAGTCAGGAGAACTGTATTTTCATGTTGCATATGTCTTCTGGTAATTGCCTGTAATCAGTGGTAATTAATCTTCCGGTCCTCAGATCTTTTTTTTTTTTTTTTTGGTTTTTCGAGACAGGGTTTCTCTGTGGCTTTGGAGCCTGTCCTGGAACTAGCTCTGTAGACCAGGCTGGTCTCGAACTCACAGAGATCCGCCTGCCTCTGCCTCCCGAGTGCTGGGATTAAAGGCGTGCGCCACCATCGCCCGGCCGGTCCTCAGATCTTTTAACAACATCAATGAAATATAGACTAAGAGTTAGCTACTCATAAATATGCCTTTGGTTAATTTAAAACACTATGTTGATTTTCTTCCCCTAACTTGTTTCTCAGTTGTCCTATGAACTTCTGAAATATTAGTCATGGCGCACTTTGCAGAAAAGCACATCATTCAGAATTTTAACTTCTGGTTCTACAGATAACCCTGTTTTACAGGTGAATCAGAAAAAAAGAAAGAAAATGGTAGCATAAAGATAAACTAAAATAGTCTATAAAAAAAAAAACAGTGTTGGGCCGGATGGTGGTGGCACACACCTTTAATACCAGCACTCGGTAGGCAGAGGCAGGCGGATCTCTGTGAGTTCGAGGCCAGCCTGGTCGACGAGAGCTAGTTCCAGGACAGGAACCAAAAAGCTACGGAGAAACCCTGTCTTGAAAATCCAAAAAACAAAAAACAAAAACAAAACAAAAAAAAAAAAACCTAGTGTTGGAATTATCTGAAAGGAAAAATAAATGCAGAACCTCACAGCCCTACTGTCCATGTTTATTGCACATGGATTCATAAAGAGTCTTATGGATGCTTCTTTTAAATCTGAGAGATAGTGGCTGGGTAATTTTCTTCTGTTATCTCAGGCTACATTCCAGCTATCTATTATTTAAAGTCAATGGCTGGAAACCATACAATACAAAGCTAATTTAATTTTATCGGAATGCCTATAAATTATATTAATCAGAAGGAATGTGCTACCTTTTTTAACAAATGATGAAATTTTCTTCAACTTAATCTTGCAAAAACTACTCCAACAGATTGTTTTAATACTATTTTACTTTTTGTTCTTTGTATCAAACCTTTAGTCTCTGTTGAGCATCCGTGGTTCCCTGTTTTCCCCAAGACGCAATAGCAGAACGAGCCTTTTCAGCTTTAGAGGGCGAGCAAAGGATGTGGGGTCCGAGAATGACTTTGCCGATGATGAACACAGCACCTTTGAGGATAATGAGAGCCGGAGAGACTCATTGTTTGTTCCCCGAAGACATGGAGAGCGTCGCAACAGTAACCTGAGTCAAACTAGCAGGTCATCCAGAATGCTGGCAGTGTTTCCAGCAAATGGGAAGATGCACAGCACGGTGGACTGCAATGGTGTGGTTTCCTTGGTTGGTGGACCCTCCGTTCCTACGTCGCCAGTTGGACAGCTTCTGCCAGAGGTGATAATAGATAAGCCAGCTACTGATGACAATGTAAGAAAGTTTTACATAGTTCAGGCATGGCTGGCCCATGATTGCTGCACCAGCCAGTGTTTCTACAGAATGGAACTCTTGAGAATGATTCCTGGTTGGTCGAGCTGAGAATGCCTCTGCATCCTGTAGCACCTTTAATAGACTAACCAACTAAACCTTAGAGCCTCACCACTCCCTGCACAAATGTGAATGCATTACCTACTGTATATGCTAAAGATTAATTGTACAATAATTGCTATCTCGGATGATTTGCTATGTACCCATACTGAATTTAGAAATAGAGACATCACCCCTATTGACCAATTGTACAAGTAACTAAATAGCTTTTAAGTGTAAAGGGTGTATAGTAAATCTTCCCACCAGACTCTGTAATTTATCTTCGCTTTAGTTCAGATTTTCAAAAACACTGTGCATAGATATCTTCATCATTACCTGAAATTTCCAGGGTTCATATTTATTGTACTAAAAATGCTGATATAGGTATTCACAAAGTCAATCTACACAAAGGGACACCAATAAATTATTAATCCAGAAAAAAATATTTGTCTGTGTAACAAAGGAGTATCATGTGTTTGTGACTATGCATTCAGAGAGAACTTTCCAAACAAAGGATGCTTCCTCTTCAACTGGACACTCACTTGGAAATATATCAGCATGATGAGGCATGACTAAGTTTACATTAGAAGACTTATTGCTTTGGTACCCTGGATGAAACTGTTAACTTTGCATCATATGTATGAATTTTACCATATACTTTGTATTATCAATAACCATCTATGTCTTATACCAGAAAATGAGATGACAGCTAAGTGTACTGTAGTCTTTGGTATTTTCTTAAAATGTAGTGGCTAATTTTTCAAAAGTGAAATGGTTTGACCACCTATCTGACTTTTTAAAGTATTAGGCTTTTACAATTTGTTCTTTAATTGAAAACAACTTAAATATGCCCATGAAAATCTTTACCAACTATATTATAATCATATATATCATAATTATAAAATCAAGAAGTCAAACATTTAAATTTTCTTTTATGACTACATGGTTAACAGTTTGAATATTCAAGGTTAATAATTCAATAAGTCCCCAGCATCTGCCATCAGCAATTAAATATGAAGATGCACGATGCATGTGTTTCATGAAAATCACTGTCTCCATTTTTGTTTGTGAACCATAATGCTCAGGTTAAGCATTTAATGCCTTAGCATTTTCTTTACAGGGAACAACCACTGAAACTGAGATGAGAAAGAGAAGGTCAAGTTCTTTCCATGTTTCCATGGACTTTCTGGAAGATCCTTCCCAAAGGCAAAGGGCAATGAGTATAGCCAGCATCTTAACAAATACAGTAGAAGGTTTGTAACAAACCCCACTGCCATTATTTTAATAAACTTGCATTATCTTTTTAATTAATTAATTAATTTCTAAGCCTATCGTTTCTCTTTTTACATACTAATACCAGTTCCCACTCCCTCCCATCCTCCTGTTCCCTCCACCTTCCCACATCACCCCACCTCCAATCCACTCCTTAGAGAGGGTAAGGCTTCCCATGGGAAGTCAATAAAGTCTAGCACATTGCTTTGAGGCAGGACCAAGGCCCTCCTTGCTATATCTAGGCTGGGCAAGGTATCACTCCAAAGAGAATGGGTTCCAAAAAGCCATAAATCCTTGCCTCTCTACCAGTGGCCCCACAGTTTGCCCCAGCCATACAACTGTCATTCACATGCAGAGGACCTGGTTTGGTCCTACGTTGGTTCCCCTGCTGTTGGACCAGAGTCAGTGAGATTCCATTAGCTCAGGTCAGCTGTTTCAGTGGGTATCCCCATTATGGTCTTGTCCCCTTTGCTTATATTATCACTCCTCCCTCTCTTCTACTGGACTTTGGGAGCCCAGCTCAGTGGTCCACTGAGGATCTCTGTATCTAACTTGTATTACCTTATTGGAGTCAAATATCTCCACTTTTATGGCAACTATATATATTCTCAGAAAAAAGTAAATGACCCTGGTATTAAATGGGTGGCCATACATTCTGAAAGTGTTGAATATTAATTCAGTGTGCGGGACTCTGTCCCCTTAATGTCTTAGTAGTATGTGGGAACTCTGAGAGGTCTCTAATTCTTTGATCAAAAATCCTCTGGTGTAATTAGCTTCAAATTTCACCAAAATGGTTTCTTAGATCATGATCCAAAATAATTTTAAGATTGGAGAGAAGAACAAGTCATTTTCATAAAATAAAAGCATGTTTAAAGCAAGATGTATCTCATTAATCCTTATCCTAAATATTACAAATGAGCAGCCTGTCAGGAACACAGGATTTTACACAGTTAATTATCTATGTTCCTGTTGCAACTTTATTTATAAGGCCAACAACCTTACTAGCAGCCAAGTGCACAGCAGCAAGATCAGTACGAAAAAAGAATATTATTTCTTTCTTACCTACCTTATGTATATGTCTGATGGTATCTATAAGTAATTATCTTTGCAGCAAACACAAATACTCTTGCTATTGAAAGTATGTTTAGTGATCCAACGTAAATACTTATACCACAAAAATAGTCATTTAGTATTCTTCTTTTTTTTTTTAGAACTAGAAGAATCAAGGCAGAAATGTCCACCTTGTTGGTATAAATTTTCCAACATTTTCTTAATTTGGGACTGTTCCCCATATTGGCTAAAAGTGAAACATATTGTCAACCTGGTTGTGATGGACCCATTTGTTGATCTAGCCATCACCATCTGTATTGTCTTAAATACCCTTTTCATGGCCATGGAGCACTACCCCATGACGGATCATTTCAATAATGTGCTTACAGTAGGAAACTTGGTAAGCATACTAGAAGGTAAATCTGTTCAGTATTCAAATTTTCTGCTTGAGAAACTGTTTGCTATATTTAATAGCTTATTAAAACTCTTTCAACCACAATTCCTACATCCCTAACGCAATTATAACCAACTGTCTATGCACTGCTTTTTGAGGTAGAATGGCATTTAATGTCTGTGAAAAAAAGATGAGAAATAGAACATAGACCCGTAATAATCATTAAAAGTCAATAGCAATGTTTCCAATGTTTTGAAAATCTGAAGTGTTGCCAGGCGATGGTGGCGCATGCCTTTAATCCCAGCACTCGGGAGGCAGAGGCAGGCGGATCTCTGTGAGTTTGAGACCAGCCTGATCTACAGAGCTAGTTCCAGGACAGGCTCCAAAGCCACAGAGAAACCGTATCTCAAAAAAAAAAACAAAAAAACCTGAAGTGTTTCAGAATTTAAGGCCATGATTTTTTTTCTATGTAATTCAAATTCTTTTTTTTTAATTTATTTATTTAGTGAGGATTTCTGCCTCCTCCCCGCCACCGCCTCCCATTTCCCTCCCCCTCCCCTGATCAAGTCCCTCTCCCTCATCAGCTTGAAGAGCCATCAGGGTTCCCTGACCTGTGGGAAGTCCAAGGACCACCCACCTCTATCCAGGTTTAGTAAGTTGAGCATCCAAACCGCCCAGGCCCCCCCAAAGCCAGCACGAGCAGTAGGATCAAAAACCCATTGCCATTGTTAAGGCCATGATTTTTTATTAAGGATAGCATCACTGTTTTTATTAAGGGATAGTATCTAGATGGTTCAAATAAGGTCATGAATTCTCTTCCTTATGCATCCTTTCAAAGAGTGATCAACAATACAAAAGTATCTTCCTCTTTTCTCCTTCTAGGTTCTAGGAAGTCAATGCTCTGCCTTATAAATCTGTTTTAGATACAGACCATGAAATATGGAATGTACCCGCTGCATTTTGTACATACTGTGATTAGTAAACCAATTTTTAATCAAAGTTTCCACTTAATACTCTCCTTTTTTTACTTTAAAACATCAGTTACTAGAATATTTTCTGAATGAACTTAGAAAGCTCAGCTTTTATTTGAAGAAAGATGTATGTAAAGTATGATATGCATTTAATATAATATTTAGGAGGAATTTTACAATTTTATTGATATAGAAAATGAAAATACACATATCTTATAGAGTATTTGTATTTTTAAATCTCTACTATTTGTAGTATGGAAATATGCTTTAAATGCATATAATTATTAATGACAGTGATGGTAACATTGCAACACAAGATGCAAAAGAACAATAGCTACCTTATTTGAAAGAAATAAGTATAAACGTACAAATAAAACTTTGTGGGTAAAATCTTATCATTATGTAGGTTACATGAGGTCTGGAAAGACAGGCAATTTAATTGAATGAACATCATCAAAACTGTACATTGGTGAACAAATTCTAATTAAATTCTATTTTCTAGCTGGTTGATAAAAGATGGGTGTTTTACATACCTTGGAATATTGTTTTCTTCCCTTGTAATGGAATAATTATAGTATTCACTTATCTGGTTACTGGAGCATCTGTGAGGATAATACAGTAAATAATTCAAACCAGCCTTGTCAACTAAATTTGCCTCTACAAGAAAGACAGTAACAGGATCAGTAACGGAGAAGTAGCCTAAACCGTTTATCTGTTGGAAAATACGATGGTATATTTATCATAATCATTATCTGATAGAATTTGAGTAATTTTGTTTTGATCTTAGGTTTTTACTGGGATCTTCACAGCGGAAATGTTCCTGAAAATCATAGCCATGGACCCTTATTATTATTTCCAAGAAGGCTGGAACATCTTTGATGGTTTCATTGTGACACTAAGCTTGGTAGAACTTGGCCTTGCCAATGTGGAAGGATTATCAGTTCTCCGTTCATTTCGACTGGTAAAAAAGACCATGGCAATAATTGTTTTCCCCAATGGTGCCATAGACTTTCCCAAACATAGACTTAACATCTTATGGTTTTGTGTAACTTGATGCCTCTAAACGGGAATATTATCTCTCCAGTTATTTATATAAAAAAGAAGCTTTCTTCTGAAAAGTTTAGACATGTAAACTTTACTAATATTATCCGTTATTAGTTTTCAGTGCTTGGTTACATAACACAGAACCTTGAACATGCTTTGCCATTGAGCTGTTACTAACCCTGTCATTGAACACTAATGTCTTTTTTTCTGTTGCCATGTTGACAAACTATTGTTTCTAATGACTGTAAAATTAATATTTTCAAACCGAAGTAGTGTGCTCAATGGATATGGTCAATATTTTGATAATGACTTGAAAATGTAAATAGCCCTTAGTAGCAATGAATGACTTTCACCCAAAAGGCAGTAATTCTAATTCTAGAAAATCTATCCCATCAAAAACCAAAAAATTTACAAGGCTATGTAACATACGCATGAATTCATATACGTGGTCCTGAAGATCAAAGAGGACTCATAGTAAATATTCCAGGTGTACAATGCATGTATATTTATTTATATCTTTACTCCAGTATTAATTATGTAATATTAATTAACATAAATTTTTTTCTATTCATATCAGGCTCAATTTAAAGTTACTTAAAACCTTCTTGACAAATGAATCCTTTGGCAAAACTTATTCACAATCAGATGTCAATATGACAGTATGAAATTTGGTATGTCTCAGAGAAACAACTTAAAGAACAGCTTCCAATATATAATTAAGAATTCACTTTCAAAGAAGATGATTTACAATTAAAAGCTGGAAAATTTAGATTCTTCCTGGGAGGATCCAAATATTAACCATGAATCTGAGAAAGTTAGAGCAAGACAATGTAGGAGGGTTTGGGGATGGGTAGGGCTAACTCTGAACCTCATGGCTGCATTCAGGCTGAGAAGGAGTACTGTCACTGGCTGCACCCTCTTTTTCCTTAGTAAGCCTCCACATAATTAATGCTTGTGAAGATCATAATAATATATATTAATTTGTTCTCATTTTCTAGCTCCGAGTGTTCAAGTTGGCAAAATCCTGGCCCACACTGAACATGCTAATTAAGATCATCGGCAACTCGGTGGGCGCCCTGGGCAACCTGACCCTGGTGTTGGCCATCATTGTCTTCATTTTTGCCGTGGTCGGCATGCAGCTGTTTGGCAAAAGTTACAAAGACTGTGTCTGCAAAATTGCCAGTGACTGCAAACTCCCGCGCTGGCACATGAACGACTTCTTCCACTCCTTCCTGATTGTGTTCCGCGTGCTGTGTGGAGAGTGGATTGAGACCATGTGGGACTGCATGGAGGTCGCGGGTCAAGCCATGTGCCTTACTGTCTTCATGATGGTCATGGTGATTGGGAACCTCGTGGTATGTACCCAAATCCGATATGCATTTCAGATATACACATACAGCATGACAGAGTGGTGCCCGTTTTATTAAAAATGACTTTTATCATCATTAATGTTTAATACTCTGATCTTAGATATGTTTATGGTCTCATTCTGGAACAAATATTGTAATACGGTAATATATACTGTCACAATACACTATGGTAATAAAGAAATAGTTTTAAAATGTATGCAAACTAATATTATCTATAATTTTTATCTTTAGCACCATTTTAGGTCAATCATTTCATTACATTTATTTTTTAAATTGCATAGAATTGGTAAAATCCTTTTTTAAATCTGCCACATGTGTATATATGCCATGTATATATGTCTCTTTGTGCATGTGTGTGTGTGTGCACGCGTGCACATGCCTGTGGAGGGGGAGAGATCTTTTGATATCAAATAATGTTGACAAGATTGGTTAATGCTGGTGCATGCCTTTAGTCCCAACACATGAGAGGCAAAGTCATGAGGATCTCTGTGAGTTTGTGGCTAGACTGGTCTACAAAGCTAGTTCCAGGACAACCAGAACTACACAAAGAAATCCTTTCTCGAAAAAAACAAGCCAAAAAAAAAAAAGGTCAATGAACATTTTGAAGACTTAAACTTTTAATCCTAAATTTGGTCATAATCATGTTGATTTTGTTAACACCCATCAACATAAAACTATCAAGAAAGAAACTTCAAAGTATATTTAAATGCATATTTGCAACTATTAATGATTTTTAAATTTAGAACTGTTACATTATATCAGTGAATATGTTTTATTTTACTCATATCACTTTAAATACAATGCCAAATCAATTCATTTGAATTCTTCATTTCATGTGTGGGAAATCTTCAAAGCAGTAGGAAAAATGCTTTTGTTTTATAGAGATAAGGCCATATCACAAATTCTGAATGTCCAAGACTTTTCCAGGGCTGGGTGTTGAACCCAGAGCCTATGATATGCAGTGTGTGTTCAGACTTAGCCCACCTAACTTCTCACAACTGCTGCATTTCTTGCTCTTATAGATTTAGATTATTTCTAAACCTAGGGGATAAGGGACCTGTGCTCTCCTCTGTGTTTTGGTGAAGATGTACCTATGTCTGTTTTCAAGGTCCTGAACCTCTTTCTGGCCTTGCTTCTGAGCTCATTTAGTGCAGACAACCTTGCAGCCACTGACGACGACAATGAAATGAACAACCTTCAAATTGCCGTGGACAGAATGCACAAGGGAATAGCTTATGTGAAAAGAAAAATATATGAGTTTATTCAGCAGTCGTTTGTTAGGAAACAGAAGATCTTAGACGAAATTAAGCCACTTGATGATCTAAACAACAGAAAAGAGAATTGTGTATCTAACCACACGACAGAAATTGGGAAAGATATGAACTGTCTGAGAGACGTGAATGGAACCACCAGTGGCATAGGAACTGGCAGCAGCGTGGAAAAGTACATCATTGATGAGAGTGATTACATGTCATTCATAAACAACCCCAGCCTCACGGTGACTGTTCCCATTGCTGTGGGGGAGTCTGACTTTGAGAACTTAAACACAGAGGACTTTAGCAGTGAATCGGATCTAGAAGAAAGCAAAGAGGTAAGATTCTATAAATTTGGGGAGGTAGAAATCTATGCATATGTATATGTATAAATAAATATATGTGGACTATATTGTCTATAATTAAAATTTGTAGAAACTTTTGACATAAAGTAAAATATTATTTTACTGAGAAACCAAAGACTCAATCCCAGACACTTGAATGACAAATCAAAGCATAATATACTAATGTGTGATTTTTCACAGTCTTATTAAAGAATATTAAATGTTAAATGAGTAACAAATGGTAAATGAAAATAAAATAACATCATTATATGAGTACTTAATTTTTTTTGAGGTAACTTTTTTTTTTATTGAGAAAAGGAGAAAAACAAGTTTCCACCTTCTCCCAGCCTCCATTTCCCTTCCCCTCCTCCCACCCTTCTCCCCCTCCCCCCACTCCTCTCCCCCTCCCTCTCCAGTCTGAAGAGCAGTCAGGGTTCCCTGCCCTGTGTTAAGTCCTAGGTCCTCCCCCCTCCCTCCATATCTAGGAAAGTGAACATCCAAACTGGCTAGGCTCCCACAAAGCCAGCACATTACGTAGGATCAAAACCCCGTGCCATTGTCCTTGGCTTCTCATCAGCCCTCATTGTTCACCATGTTCAGAGAGTCCTTTTATCCCATGCTTTTTCAGTCACAGTACAGCTGTCCTTGGTGAACTCCCAATAGATCAGCTCCACTGTCTCAGTGGGTGGGTGCACCCCTCGTGGTCCCGACTTCTTTGCTCATGTTCTCCCTCCTTCTGCTCCTCATTGGGACCTTGGGAGCTCAGTCCAGTGCTCCAGTGTGGGTCTCTGTCTCTATCTCCATCCATCACCAGATGAAGGTTCTCACTCAGGATAGTGTTTTCTATTTCCATCCATTTGCATGCAAAATTCGAGAAGTCATTGTTTTTTACCGCAGCGTAGTACTCTAATGTGTAGATATTCCACACTTTCTTCATCCATTCTTTCATTGAAGGGCATCTAGGTTGTTTCCAAGTTCTGGCTATTACAAATAATACTGCTATGAACATAGTTGAACAAATGCTTTTGTCATATGATAGGGCATCTCTTGGGTATATTCCCAAGAGTGGTATTGCTGGGTCCAGGGTAGGTAGATCCCGAATTTCCTGAGAAACGGAAACACTGATTTCCAAAGTGGTTGCACAAGATTGCATTCCAAGGTATATACTGAGGCATATGTCGTAATTTAGGTTATTGAACATATTAATTTAAGGACGATTCAAGTTTTTATAAAGTTTGTGTGTCAAGTGACTAATTCCCACTTTTAGAAGTGGGAGCTGATATTAAAACTATCAGTGGCTGCACTGAGATATTTTGGGGATTTATAATGAAAGAAGAGGAAGGGAAACAGCACAGAGGCACAATAGTGGGAAAATCCTGACTGCAATGTCTATGGAAATGAATTTGAAGTGTGAAAAAACAAAACATACATCTTCCTTCATACACTCCAAATCCATTCCCTCCGTTTAACACTCTGAGTCGATAATAACTGATAAACAGAGTATCAGGGATCTCATTTATATGTGTTTGCATATAGGTGTTATCTCAGTAAAAGGCTAAGATTTAGAATAGGTCATGCTCTATTCATAGGTCGATACATGCTCAGTTTATACATGTGTTTTCTTTGTTGTGTCTCTACGTGCATGCAACAGTGCAGTATACCCTTTGATCATGACGTTCCAGAATGATTTATTTTGATCACGTATTAAAAGTTAAACTCTCATTGATAAGCATAAATAAGATCTCTGTAATAAATCTGGTCTCCAAATAAACGCATTTCATGTTTAAAATTGAAGCTGAGCAGAAGAATAAGCCATCTGATTGATTCCTCCCGGATAACACCAAGCGTGCTTTGCTTGTTCTGTGTTGTATTTTTCACCTTTAAGGTCAAAATCACTTTCTGTACCAAAGAACATCTTTAAAAGCAAGAAACATAGCATAAATCCACTGTGAAGGGAAAATGCTCTTAGCATCAAGATGGCAGTTTTAAGTGATTTTGGAATGCCCTAGTGGGCAAGGCAAAGAGCGTGTTTCAAGCGCGATGCGGTTTCTGCATCCCTTCATCTCACCTCTTAAGAGAGCCTGCCAAGTATTTATGGATTCCACAGATCGGAGGATATGTGTATAATTCAGCTCCTGGGGTTCACGTGTAAAAATACACCCACTCTCTATTAAGTCCATTTGGGATTTAATAAGTTAAATATTGATTAATAGCTTAATAAGTGCCAAAATGTCTTTAAAATATTTTATTAATCTCAAAACAGTGAAAAACAATACTTTCAATTCATAGTAAAAGTTAGTAGCAATTTAAGAACAGAAAAAGGAGAACAAAATTAAATTTTAAATTAATAAAATTCTTGTTTGAAAGACATTTGGGTTGCATTGTTACCTAGTATCTCTGAAATGTTGTTGGAAACATGTCTTGTCTCCAAAGTTGAAGTGTGCCCTTCCCTTACAGCTAAAGAGCTTTCTTCCATGTTTGTTATATCAAAAAAAAAAAAAAAGAACTACACTCATTTTTTTAATTTTGACAATGAAAAAAATAAAAATATATTGGTAAGCATATGTTTACTTCTAGAGTTTTGATACAATGTTTTTATCTTGTGCTTAAAATGTAAGTAACAAATTAAATGAAGACACCATGTCTCTTAATGACACAACAATGGAAGTGAAAGTATGAGTTTTTTCCAAATTTACATTTATCTCATAAGTATTAGTATTTTTAATGTGGGTATTATTTGCAAGTTTTCAGAAGGGGTTTACAAAACTGAACTTTGTATTTGAACTCAAAGTAAATTGTAGTAAATTCCAGAAAATAGACAGTCAATGGAGGTATCTACTCTCAGATCTGGTCAATAAATTAGTGTAAATTAGAAGACAGAATTTTGTTGACATACAAAAGAGTTCCACAATAGCCTGGAATGGAATATATTTATTTGGCGATAAACTATCAGAAAGGGTAATGATCTGCAGTCCTCTGCGTGCGCTGGGAGCTAGAACTAAATCCTGCAGCCAAGAGGCCCACGTCTGCTTTTCATCTGATTTGTAGTACATGAGACCACACCCAAAGTGGGCTGGTATCTTAAAGGCAATTATAGGCTGAAGGAGTTCCCACAGCAGAATTCCATCTAAAAATGAAGCAGGGACAGGTTTTTATGAAATCTTACTTTTAGTAAACATAGTTGAGTTTTTGTTTTTCCAATTACACACCAATGTTTACCTTGTTTTCATTATTTTTTTAATTTAACTGTCCTGCTATATCCTCACTACAAAGAAATTTTCTAATAACTCAAAAGACTAAAGTACAAGTAGAAATAATTTAAAGCTCACATTATCTTTATGGATTAGGATGCCAATATAAAAATAAGAAAAAGCTATCAGCTTGTGTTTATTCCTAAAAAAGACTTTGTAAGAGTGAAAACCATATGTAAGCAGCCTTAAAATGTCAAAATATGCTCCTTATTGGGACCTTGGGAGCTCAGTCCAGTGCTCCAGTGTGGGTCCCTGTCTCTATCTCCATCCATCGCCAGATGAAGGTTCTATGGTGATATGCAAGATATTCGTCAGTATTGCTATAGGACAGGGTCATTTCAGGTTCCCTATCCTCACCTGCCACAGGAACTAACTGGGAGACCATGAGCAAAGAAGTCAGGACCACAAGGGGTGCACCCACCCACAGAGACAGTGGGGCTGATCTATTGGGAGCTCACCAAGGCCAGCTGGACTGTGACTGAAAAAGCATGGGATAAAACCGGACTCTCTGAACATGGCAAACAATGAGGACTGATGAGAAGCCAAGGACAATGGCAAGGGGTTTTGATCCTACTTCATGTTCTGGCTTTGTGGGATCCTAGCCAGTTTGGATGTTCACCTTCCTAGACCAGGATGGAGGGGGGGAGGACCTTGGACTTTCCACAGGACAGGGAACCCTGACTGCTCTTCAGACTGGAGAGGGAGGGGGAGAGGAGTGGGGGGAGAGGAAGAGGAGTAGGAGGAGGGGGAGGGAAATGCGAGGCTGAGAGGAGGGGGGAAACTTTTTTTAATAAAAACATGTCAAAATATGAAATGTGAATATATATACATATATATACATACATATGTATATATTGTGAGTGAGTCTTATTGAGATGGGGATCAATTTGCCTTCTACACACAATGACACCTTGAAAATAGTAACATAATACCTTTGCCTGGAGTTCTTAAAAATTTCAGTCCAGGAAATTCTCAGATAAGTCTTTTTTTTTTTTTTTAGGACAAGAAAAATAGTACTTAGTTTCATCAAATCTATCAACTTTGTTTTCTTTGAAAGGCAGAATAAAAAAAAAATCAGTACCTCAAAGGTATTTTAGTAAAAAACTGTGGCCCTTGTGAAAAAGGTTGGTAAAAAGTAAAACTAGCTCAATATTTTACTAACAAAATGTCACTCTTATAGCACAAAACCATGGTTTCAAGGAAGAAACAGTTATGAGGCAATGAGCTCCTTCCATGACACTGGCCACCAAGCCTGAAGATCTGAACTGAATACTTGGGACTCAGACAGTAGAAAAAAAGAACTGTAGTCTTTCATCAAGTAGTCTTCTGGATTCCATGTGTGCAGCAACACACACGTACCTTTACATACACACACACACACGTGTGTGTGGCATGCACGTGTCTGCATATGCAAACCAACTAAATAAATGTAATGATAAATTTTAAATATATGTTCCTGCTAACATCATTCAATTTATAACTTGATGGAGCAACTTTTATTTAAATAATAACTCATTTGTGAAGGCCTTATTTGACAATAAACGGCTTGAAAACTTTTTGTTCCATTTGGCACTGAAAAAAATGATACTACTGAAGAAGTCTTATTTTAATTATATCTGATATTGTGATTCTTGCTAAAGACTAAAATAAATTTAGAGATCTAGCAGATCCCTGCTGAATGTTCAGGAAGATAAATTTGCTATGTAAATTAAATTTCATCTGACTCTCTGCCCACACATAAATTTATTCAAGGGGGGGGAGAAGATTTCTAATAGTTAATGAATGTTGGTCAAGACTCTTACCTTCTGAAATCAATTCACTTATCATTACAATTAGAGAAGGCATCATAACAGAGAATACTGTTTTTATGGTGAAGAATGCTACATGATAATGAAATGCTACTCTGCTCACATATTGTTTTATAAATAAGTATTAATTCTTAACAACACTGGCAATGCCAATAAAAAGCTATTGGTATAACATGACTTAATGAGGTCGCAAGTCTCAGCCTGGAATTATTGCAATTGGTAAATACCAATTCCGTTGAAGATAAGACATAAGGATCTTCAGAAGGCCATGTTCTGAAGAATGATGGGCATTGTAACTCAAGCCCTCCTTGTAATGAGTCTCCTCATTTGTTAGAGAAGCAAACGCAAGATTTATCCTTGGGTATGCTTTAAGTCACACGAAGTTGTAGAATCAAAGATAAGGTCATTCAACGCAAATGCAACCCAAATGTAGATGCAAAAATCTATCAATTATTACATCCTGTGTTGAACAATGAATATTCCAGGTGCTGAATGTGGTAAACAAGCTAACATCACTTCTTCTTTAGTGAAGAATCTGTGTATAACGTCAGAGACAATCTTCACAATGAGCACTCAGAACTAGACTTATCTTTCATATCAACACAGGTCCCTATGATCTGTAATTTTCTATTCCACAAGAAATTTTAAAGGAAGGAAGACAATCAACTGGATATAGACCCAGATGTAGAAGTCGTCTTTCTTTGAGCAAATACAAAGGAAACCTCTGTTTCATGTAGATGGAATTCTATTCTAAATATGAACAGTTTTGGTATGGTGTTTAAAATTTATTATTTATAAATATGTGCTGAGTGGGTCTTTGGGGTGATGTCTTTTAGGGTCTACATAAATCTATAGTTTGTAAAATAGCTTACGTTTTTTCAAATATCAAACAGGCCCATAGATATTTTGTTTGCCAATAAACCCTGAGCATCTACCATGTTGTTAGTGTTCAGTGTATCTTACTGGACTAAATTATCAAAGGAACTAATTAGTTTTACCCAAATTTGAAGGCCAGCATGCCATCTTTACAAAGGATTCACAGAACTAGTTCCTATGTTAAGGATAAGTATGTATTTCCTGCTGTTTTTGCCATTCTTGTATCCCAAAAAGTCAAAAAGAGAGCCATGCATTTAGTTACTACTGCCAAACCCTGAGAACAGTGTTTCTATCTAATTAGCTTCACATGGGATGATAGTATGAACATTATGCATTGAGGGAAACTGACTTTTCTGTGGATTTATTGATCTGTCTTTGCAATGCTTTATATTCTAAAATATTTTTCAGTAATTGAACCTGCTCATTTCCTAATCTAAGGATATTTGTTTATTGGTGTATTTTTTTAACTTTTTGTAAGACATCTTGTCTCCAAAGAGCATATGGAATATAAAAATATGAGTGCTTTTATAATAAATAATTCTGATCTTCTGATCTACCTAACAGTGGATATTATAAACGTAAGTTAAAGCAGCAGGTCATAATAGCCCAGAAGTAAGACAGTTTTAAAGAACCATATATACACATTTAAACATAGAATAGACTAAGGATTTTATTTCTTCCTACGGTTTCTCTTGGTTTCATCCTCTCTCTCTCTCCTCCCCACTCCTACAAATCATGATACCACCCCCCTCCCCCGCGCCCATTCCACAGGACAGAAATGTCCTCACTATGTGTTACTGATGGTCACTTGTAACAACCTAACCTGATATGGCACTCTGATTGCATACAGAAATTCCTGGGAAAGGAGTTTATAATGAACTTTGCCTTCTTCTTCTGAATCTCTGTTTTACTGTAAATATTCAGGCCTTCTTTCCTCAAGAAAAACACAAAATAAAGTCCTAATAGTAATCCCTCTGTGGTAGGCCACTCAGTAAGGAATTATTAAAGGGATTTGCTCTTTATGCCCGTTTTCTGCACAGAAACTCAATGAAAGCAGTAGCTCTTCAGAAGGGAGCACAGTGGATATTGGGGCCCCTGCAGAGGAACAGCCTGTCATTGAACCTGAAGAAACCCTGGAGCCGGAAGCCTGCTTCACTGAAGGTAAAGGGGAGGTGGTCATGCTCGCACTCGCCTGTAGAGGGCAGCGTTTGCAGCTGCCAACCACCCAAAGAGGGTCCCTCACACACGATAAAACTTAGGCCCATTTCAACCATTTCAAAAAATTTAAATCCAGTGCCATACTCTGATTATTTCCTTTCAACCATAGCAGAGGTTATGAGTCTAGAGAAAAATGCTTCTGTTTCATCAAAACTCATGACTAATTGATTGTTTTTACAAGAAGTTTACGTCTTAAATGTTTGTGCGATGCTCACCAAGAGAATTTGCCCGAATGGTAAATATTCTGGCTATGAAAACTCAGGGGGTTTCAAATTTAGAGCCAGGTTTTTAGATGAAAAGCAAAATTCATAATGCTACTGTGAACATAGGACATGCACAGTGCCCTGGATTCCTGGGCCCTGCACAGAGCCTGCTTGAGCCTACAGAGATGCAGCGAAAGTGTGAGACCCATCTCCTATAGGTAGTGTTTACTATGGTTTCGTGCCTTTGCGATTCGAGTTTGGGAAATCTCAGTTTATTTCTAATCTTATAATCGTCGTTCTCTGCCTCATAGGCCTAAAATGTCACCCATCTTCCATTGTCCCCTCTGTAAACTATGTACATTATCACGCTAAACCTTTCTCAAAACCACCTTTGTGTGCCCATCAGGACGTTTCTTGTGTTGATGAACTTAAACAGAATTCACCTGACAGCTCACACTTATGATTACTTCTCCACCCCCCCCCTTTTTTGGTGTTTGTGGCAGCTTACTTCTTCCTTCTGCCCCTTTTTTTCTTTCTCTGCTTTCTTCTGACATCCCACCTCTTCTTTTGCCTTAGGGCAGTGTTCCTGTGTTTATCTCTCTAAAAAAAAAAAAACAAAACAAAACAAAACTTAGTATAAAGTACTTAAACACAAGAAGATATATAGTACTTTCTTCTTTCCCTTTTAATTTTCTTCCACAGTGTTTATAAAGGCAATTAGTGATGTCCACTAGTTTGATTCAGAAAACAAAAGCGATGTGGGGAAGTCAAAGGCACATTGAAGCAGGACCGTACAAATCACCTGTTAGTAAACTCAGCTATCTCAGAAAAACATACACACCCTTCCAGGAGCACCACAAGAGTACCCGTATGCTGAGGACATCTGAATTGCCTGTCCACACACTTCTTAAGGGGGATGTTTAATCTTCATTTATGTTATCAATTTCATTTTGTACTCCTTTAGTAGAGCAGCCACAACAGAATGTAATACAATTGTACCGTAAAGATAAACTACTTGTCACATTTGTGATTTACAAAGTATTTTTTTGAAAGCATCATTGTGTAAAGAAAAGGTAAAATCTGAAGCTGCCGTGTGGCCCGTTGATTTCCCATCGCTCATAAATACACACTTGTTGCTGTAAACTGAAAGTGTGATCACAGCCAATTAGGGATCACACGGGCGGTGGAAGGATGAACCTGGACTTGGCAAGGTGCATGAGGGCGGCGGTAGAGCTGTCTTCTCTACTCCTATTGGAACCCTCTGTTTGCAGGCTGTGTCCGGAGATTCAAGTGCTGTCAAATTAGCGTGGAGGAAGGGCGGGGAAAGCAGTGGTGGAACCTGCGTCGAACTTGCTTCCGAATAGTTGAGCACAACTGGTTTGAGACCTTCATCGTGTTCATGATCCTCCTGAGTAGCGGTGCTCTGGTGAGTGAATGTAATTAAGTAATTAACCCAACGTGCTCCAGCCGGGACTCTGACAATCACCTGGCCCAGTGACTTTCTAACCCTTTGTACTCCAGCCTTAGTTGCCAATGGGTCTTCAATACTTCCACCTTTTAATCTCCCAGCCACAAATTTAACGAATAACTCTGTATTGCTGGGTTTGTTTTTTGTATGTATGTATGTTTCTAATCATTCATCCGTGCTTGCTTATTATGAAGATGCTCAGAAAAGTTGGCCCTTCTGCTTGGTCATTATAAACAAATGAGTATTCATTCACTCTTTGCTGAATGAAAGGTGAAAATGAGAACCACAGAAAAGTTCATGGAAGAGCTGGTACTGTGATTCCATGTCCTCTGAGTTCTAATGGACTCTGTGTTGGCACCCTAGCAGGTCCTTAGGAAGCACTTCTCTGTCCCTTTTTGCGTGTGTTCACGACTCTTGGGCTTCTCAGCAAACAGTGAATATTGGTGAAAATAAATAGTGGACAGAATGGCTAAGTGATGATTTAAAGATTGGATTCTCTTCGTTGGACGGTGCTATTTCATCAGGATCTCTTTAAATTTAAATGAAAATTATTTACAAAGATAGAACTATATTGGGAGCATTTTAGAATTTTAGATGTAAAGAAATTTTTAAGTCATAAAATATTTTGGTTGGTTGGTTTGTTTCTGTTTTGGGGGTTATTTTATTTTTGATTTTTCGAGACCAGGTTTCTCTGTGGCTTTGGAGCCTGTCCTGGAACTAGTTCTTATAGACTAGGCTAGCCCGAACTCACAGAGATCCACCTGCTTCTGCCTCCCAAGTGCCTGGCTGTCATAAAATATTTAATAGATAGATGATAAATAGAGAGAGAGAGATGTTCATACATATATGCATACATGGATTCACAGATAAAATATATACATAAATAAATACAAAGTGCTTGCCTGAGTAAAACAGAATTTCTTACAAGATTTTAAATCATGTATTTATTTTCCTGCAGATTTCTGGGTAGGATAAATGTTTTCTTCATATCACTTTAGCCAAAAAATCCTTTCATCACTGAAAGAAATATATGTCAAAAGTAAAGTACCAACTCGGGTTTATTTTAGTACAACACATAGTAGGATATAACTGAAAAGTAATGTCACCTTAACATTAAGTAATGTCGCCTTATCTCTGCTAAGAAGTAAAATTATCTGCAAAATCAATAAAATACAGTGAAGTACTTAGTAAAATTGGACAGTATGTTGATAAACCATTCCTGCTTTATAAAAAACCATCATTGTTTATTTATGTAATCTCTTCTCTATAAAAAACATAAGTAAGAGATGGAATATTTTTCCCTCTCGTGGTGCTGAAGATAGAACTACTGGTCTCACATAGCTTAGACAAATAGTCTAGCCTCTGAGTCACACCCACAGCATGGACCCAAGAAAGGAAGTACAATGGCTGCCATGCAATATGACAATGAAGAAATACTTTCTGGCCTAGCCAATTGGCTCATGAAATTATACTTTCACTTCAGAAAAAGTTGAGTCATGAAGACCCCTCTGGTTTTAGTACCTAGAAAAGTATGCCTTTTCCTCTAATTTAAAATGAAAAGACCCAGAGAGTAGCAGAACAACATCAAGGCTCTCCTGTCTCGAGGGAATACCATGTGCACATACAATCAGAAAAAAATAAAGCTTTCAGATTCTGTGGCATGTGAAAGCTAAAATGTGTAACTTTTTCTTCTTAGGCCTTTGAAGATATATACATTGATCAGCGAAAGACCATCAAGACCATGCTGGAGTATGCTGACAAGGTCTTCACTTACATCTTCATCCTGGAGATGCTTCTCAAATGGGTGGCCTATGGCTATCAAACTTATTTTACCAATGCCTGGTGTTGGCTGGACTTCTTGATTGTTGATGTAGGTATCTTCCATGTGCCTTTTGCTAGAGGTAGTTTGTGTCATTTGTAGCCTTCTTTTAAAAGGATGAAACTCTGGCCACTGTGTTGTGATGACAAGATGGACTACCCAGCCCTTGAATCTCTCACCAAATGATAATGTAAAACTCGGAAGAGGCCAGCCTGGTCTACAGAGCATGTTCCAGAACAGACAGGGCTACACAGAGAAACCATTATGAAAAATAAAATAAGTAAATGAATGAATGAATGAATAAGGGGGATAAGATCTAGTAGAAAATACAAATTTATATTTAGAAAACATGTTGGAAATATACAAGATAAGTGATGGAAAAAAAACATTTAGAATGTGGTGTTTATGCTGCCAGGTTATGATTCAGACAGACTCCAGTTTGGCTCTCCACCAAACTGATTTTGTGCCCTAAGAGCAAAGAAAATTGGTAAACTAATGGTATAGTGGGTACTGCTGAAAATTTTTAAATCTCTGTTGCCTACTGGAGGATTTTATGCTGAGATTTCTAGCTCCATAGCCAGGAAGCTTGCAGAGGATAGAAAAAGACAAGTATACTTCATGTCGGGGAGGAAATTTCCTCTGATATAACCAAGATTTACAGAAAGCCCTTGGTACAGCAGATGTTCTTATAGCGAATTTTAGTTATCAATAATCAATACTTCATTTACTTAGAACAAGTAACAAGGCCACGCACTGAGGTTAAGATGAACAGAGTGGATTGACGGGAACCCCAAAGGAACGCTCAGTTTTATAATATTGAAGGAAATGAATCATTAGAAAGTACCTCATGTTCTGTTAACTCGCAGTTGGGGTATTGTGTAAATTCTTTCCTTTTAATATTCATCTATGTTCATTTATATTTTTAATATTTTTGAAGTTTTTCATACAGTATATTTTGATATCATTTCTCCTCCTCCAAATCCTCCCAGATCCTCCCTAGCCTCACAACTTCATGTTCTTTAAAAAAGTGGAAAAAAAAATAAAAGAAAACAAACCAAAAGTAAAAAGAAAAACCACCAAAACAAAACAAACAAAAACCAATCTTGATTCCATTTTGCCTTGATCAACTACTTATCATGAGGACAGTCCTCGAGTGTGGGTGATATATACCCAGTGTCACTACACTGAAGAAAAATGGTGTTCTGTCTCCCAGAGGTTATCAGTTACAGATAATTCCTTCATTAGGGGTAGGACTTTCTGCTCTTGATCCCTCCCCCAGGCTGGGATTTAGTCCGGTTTAAATTTGCTTCTGGTCCTGAGCGTGCTGTCGCTATTGCTGTGAATTCAAGCGTGTATCTCTCTGTTGTGTCGGGAAGGCACTTGTTACTTGGAGTACTTCACCAACTCTGGCTTTTAAGATATTTCAGCATCCTCTTCCTCATGGCTCCCTAAGCCTTAAGAGGAGGGATCTAATGAAGACATCCCATTTAGGGCTGAGTGCTCCCACTCAGCCTTGTCCAGTTGTGGGTATCTACTGCAAGAAGCAACTTCTCTGATGAGGATTGAATGACACCATCTATAGATACAGCAAGATGTCATTGGAAGTCATTTTATTGCTATGTTCTTTTAGTAGAGTAACAGAACAACTATCAATTTAAAAAACTGCATCTTTTATATTAGGTGGTAGCTACAAATTGAACGAGAGCAGTTTTGTTTATTCATCATTTTATTTGTGTTGTACAGGTTTCTTTGGTCAGTTTAACAGCAAATGCCTTGGGTTACTCTGAACTTGGGGCCATCAAATCCCTCAGGACACTGAGAGCTCTGAGACCATTAAGAGCGTTATCACGATTTGAAGGGATGAGGGTAAGAAAATGAGAACTCTGGAGTATTCTATATTGCCAAAGCTAGACTGAATCCAGTTTAACTAACAAGAAATAGATGCATGCAAAAGGAATGGCGACTCTTTGCAAAAAAAAAATTGCTATTTTATCATTTTCTCTGTTGCATATTGACTTCTTGGTGATATGCAAGAGAAAATAGCCCTTTCTGAAAATGATTCAATATCATTTATCTGCTTGGCTAATTAAAATGACCTTATTTCATAAGTGATCTTGGGAGTTTCCTTATAATCCCAAACTCAAAAAAAAGGCAGATACTCTATTTAATAACTGAGGAGTTGTAAGATATAATTTTGTGTCACGTCATTTTCCATTGTGATGACCTGTCTGTACTTAAGGAATCTTATTGAAATTAATGCTAATCATGAATATGTATGAGTACAAAGGGGACAAAATGAGTTGTTGAGTGTTTTGTCTTTAGAATGCCAACATTTTCATTATTTTAATGTATTCAAGGACAAATATGAACTACTGGCTGACGTATCCCTTATACCACCAAGTTGTAACAAAGCTAATCTTAATACATAAGTAAGATACCAATTAAATATATATACCCACACGTCTTATAACAGCAAAGCCAAGCCATTAAGGAAAAAGAAACAGAATATGTATTTTATATTTATTACCATAGATGACTCACTAAGTTTAACTTAAAACTCATTTCTCACTCATACAATATTTTATTGCACCCTTTTGAGCAAACATTAAGCCCTTTCCATAATTCATCACTGGGTAGAATTTTGCATTTATTGACTTATTGTTATTACAATTATTTTAAAGCATAAAACATTCATTTATGTAAGATTACAGTGTAAAATTTGATTTTATATTTTTAAGACCCAAAATGCATGTTCTCTAAACAAGGCATATGAAACGTGCAAATGAAAGAGAAAGCCTTTGTCCCGTTACTGCCTTAGGGTCACCTACGCTCTCAAGCAAGTGACGCTACCGGATCTTCTGCAGCGTGGCAATGGCAAGCACCCTGTGTTCCCTCATAATGGAAGTCTATTATCAATTTTATTATCCTACACTTCAAGAGGCTTAACACTCATTTTAATTTCCCTAACACATATGGAAACATCTCTTTACTAGTCACAATCAAGCTCAAAGAAGCCTTGATTTCATATTCACATTTATATTAAAAACTATCATATACTTTCTCCAGATTATGCAGGCATTAATCTTTTCCAGAAAAAAAAAAAAAACAAAACACTGTCATTCCAGAACGGCAATTTCAGTTGTCAAGGACAACATCATTCTCATTCATTTTATATAAAATCATGTTGACTGAATTAAAATCCATAATTTAAAAGGCTCCCCAATACTGAATGATGCTAAGTGTACACGGTTGTTGGAAAACATTTCAAATCTGACCTTTTATAAGATTATTAAATCTCCAGTCTTTTATTTTTTTAAATTTTCATGTATTCTTATTTTTTATTGATTTTTATTTTTATATGTAACATTTACTTTCCATAACAAGTGGCTTTGTTTTCTATTTTCTGGTTCTGATAAAAGTGACTTTATCTATGATTATTAACAATGCTTTCTTTTTTTAAAAAATCTGAAGTCATAAAAACAAAAACTCTGTGTAGATGCTAAGAAGCTGATTTCTGACTATGATTCCTTGGCTCAAAGTGAAGCCAGGAACACCACACACCAACGGTAACTCCTCAGCACCAGCTTGGCATTGTAAAGTCAAAATACCATTCTTCTCGCTCCTTCTGCTGTGTTTCTAGCATATGAATTTTTCTACTCTGTGAAAATCTGACAGTGGGTGGTGGGGAGGTTGGATGTGATGATGCCTGTGACCAGGAACTGACATTAGGATGTCTTCAGAAAGTCCCATTTTATTCTCTGTGGCAGCATAGGATCGCAATAAGCTGGCTCACAGCGAAAACCAGGCACTCATTCTGCTTTGGGTTTCTGTCACTCTTTCAAAGCATGTGCTTTTATGCGACACTACTGAATACGGCATGCTGCATAATGCTTGAGAAGGAGTTAGCAAATGATAAACGAGACATCATCACGTTGTCCTTTTTGTTCTGCATGTTTTATGCACATTTTTGGCTGACAGCTTTTGAACATTTATTGTATTTCAAATTTCCAGTCCAAATTTTTCAACTCGTGAAATTGAACTGAATGAACCAATGTCGTGCATACCTAGGGTCAAATAAAACTGGTATTTAAATTAGCAGTTTTAGTTTCCTAACCTGGGAAATCATAAATACCGTTTCAAAGGAACTCAAGTCTTAATTGCTAGGGAAACAGACAGCGAGCATCATATACAAAAAGTAACACCAAATGTTCTGTCATATCAGATCTCTAACTAATAATAAACTATATATTTTTATTTTATATAGGATAATCTTGCTCCAACTTGGATGGGGTGGAGCGGTGGTTCCTCCCCTCAGCCCTTTATTATGGGTACTGTATTACCCCTTTTGCTACCTTTAATCCTTGCACTGTGACTTATGTGTAGTGGGGATGAGGGAGGGAACGGGAAGGGTGCGATTGCACCACAGTAGGTACAATACAGCGTTACGACCCCAGTAGCGCATATTTTTGTTAAGTTTCACTAAATATATATGATTTAGCTACTGTGTACTTCATTGTCCATTTATTGGGATATGACTTGATTGGTGAGGGTGGGGGACCCTGGTGTAGGATGATTATTATGAAATCGTTCTGACTTGTCAAGCTGATGATAGTGTCTGAGGCATATATCTTTTGCCTTGGAGACACTGCTCTGGTCTCTCCAAGGGCCAGCTAGAGTCCATCAGTTGATTGTCAATGTGAGTGAGCAGAGGCTAAGGTGCCAGGCATCAAAGGGTCATTATTGATTATGCTCAGTCTCAGTTTATATCGCTAAAAATAATTATTTGCAAAAGGTAGCAAGGTGAGATACCTGTGAAAGAGCAGAACAAACAAAAATGTGTTTTAAATCTAAAACCAAGAAATGTGAAAAGGAGCTTAATTGAACTATATAGAATAGAGCACACATATAGAAATAAAAAAAAACTCATGAGCACTAAGGTATTCATGCATAAGCCAACTCCTTGCAAGCCACCCCAGCATCTTAGAAGACATCACAGTGAACCCCAAAATAAAAGCAAATCTCATCTTCATTGCCTCTTAAAATTCAGGAGTCTTATGTAAGAAAGCTAATTTTTATTATTTAGAATAAGAAAAATAGCATTTTGTTTGGATAATTGATACATTTGCCTATCAGACATATTAATAAAATTTCATAATACTGATCTAGGTGTTAGGCTTTTTGAACATATTTTTTTACTTTTCATATTCAGGAGTCATGATTTCTGCTTTCCTATTATTACATTATTACTCACATAATTTTTCTGTATTTCTTCGAAAAACTATGGAACCCATGATTAGCACTGACTTGAAAAATCAAATCAGTTCATTTAGAGGAAACTAGCATGCACTGAAATTCCTAACATTCACTAACATATTTGTCTGTTTCTCATTTTTCATCAATTTAACCAGAAGTGTGGACCTTAAAGAAGAGACTCTAAGAACTGATTGTGCTACTAAAGAGAAATCCTACTGGGAGCTGGTTTAAAAAAAAAAAATTGTTGGAAGAAGCAATCTCTAAAATCAACCCATTAAGTGTGCTTCTTTCTTAGACATCTCCTTTTTATGCACCTTATAACCTCAATTTGTTCTTTCCAATTTATTTAGACTAACTCTTCCCAGTACATCCCCACATGGGAGCCAATTACTGACTCTCCCTAGAGACTGATGGGAATTAATACATCTCCCTCTCTGCAGAACCAGGGGATGCTTGGGTCTCTTGGGAAAGACAATCCCTTTGTGACCTTTTGCTCTGTACTTTAATGAAATAACAACTTTAAGTGCATTTTGATTGACAAATCCTCTGATGCTATGCCAAATGGTTTTCTAAGACAAAGTTCCCTGTGAAATAAAATTTCTCACTGGGCCAAATCTATGGCAAAATTGTATATCTTCTTCTGAACTACATTCCTATACGATACTGGACATCATCACAAACTCAGTAATGAACATTAATTTCAATTCAAACCCAATTCCTGTTTCAAAAGATTTCACTCACATTTATTACATTATACAAAAAATCCTTATTCAAGTCTTTACTTATTTTTCTCATATAATCCCGAAATAAAATCTAAAAATTATGTTGTGTTCAAAACATACTAAGATAAATTTTACTTTATTTTATTTTCCTTTTCCTATTCTGAAAGATCTCTATCACACTCAAGACAATCAAAGTCTTAATTATTAGTAAATATGTCTTTGTATCTTACATTTTCACAAAGATATTATTACCTGTCTTCAAAGGTAGTAACTCCATCTCCAGATGGTTCAATTCCTAGCCAGTCAAGCATGAGGATTGGAATTTGGATCTCCAGAACCCATGTAAATTATAAATGGGAATAGCAGCTCACCTGTAACTCCAGAGCTAGGCTGATGGGAAGAGATCTCCAGAGAAAGCTAGCTAGCTAGACTAGCCCTGACAGCAAACTCTGAGTTCAAATGACTCAATGAGTAAGATTAAAAAAAATCAAGGAACATCTCCACTCCTACATCTACTTCATACCTCTACACATGTGCTCCACATGTGCATGTACACTGGCACACATATATGCTGTCACACGGAAACACACATCTATTCATGAGACATACACACATTAAAGTATCATAATCTACCAAAGATATAGGAATCTAACTTTCACACAGAGCAGTCAGGGAAAACCATAAGTGGTGGAAATTCTTGAACAAATAAGCAGGGAGAACAAGAAGGAGCATGAAATGCCAATTCTGGCCCACTTTCTGAACCTACCTTTTTTAGGCTTCATTAGTCCATTTTTCCAAATGAAACCCCAACACTAAATTGTCTTTGAAGTTCTTTCCAGGACTAAAGTTATGCTTCTTGAATTCAAAGGAGACAACTCTCAACTTTGTTAAGGAGGCCGACCTGGTGGGTAGAGTTAGACTAAGTAAAAGATGTGCTTATTTTGAGCTAAAGTCTTGAGAAGTGGAAGGGTCATCTTGAGAGGAAATACTGGGAAGGGAGTTTTAAAGAAAGAAGAGTCTCAGGCAAATGCATTAGCACATAGTTACCATCAGAGAGGGGTTTGGAGTGTATGTGGCCAGCTAGGGAATCTGGAAGGGGAAATTTACCATGGTAGTGAGGTTCTTCTGCAGCCGTGTCTGACACCTGAGCAGAATCCCCATAAACCACCCTGTATGGTGGAAAGAAGAGAAACAGCTCCTGAAAGTTGTCTTCTGACTGCCACACAGTGCTATAACATTATAACATGTTCATACACACACATACACACAAATAGATAGATAGATAGATAGATAGATAGATAGATAGATAGATAGATAGATAGATAGATAGATAGATAGATAGATGATAGATAGATAGGGTAGGTAGGTAGGCAGACAGACAGATAAGTGGATAAATAAGTGGACAAATAAATTAAATGTTTCAAGGAAAGTAGATACAGACTAAGGAGTGATGTAGATGTCAAAGAGAGGTAAATGTTTTCTAATGGCTAGAGACCACTAGAAAATTTTAAAATGGGACTTGGAATAGCTTTCAGCTTGGATAGAAGGAATTTATCTACACCAAGTATCCATGATATCCATGTAGCAAGATATCCATGCTGAAAGAAGGGGAGAGAATCTGACAATAATGTAATAATGTTCTAAAGTAACAGAGGTCAGAGTCAAGGAGATCAGGAAGGTGGGCAAATGGCCAAGTCGGAAAGGTTTGAAGAACACAGTACGAGAGCTAAAGACCAGTATCGGGATGGTCAGTGCCATGGGGGTCAAAGGCAGAAACTCACTTGTTAGTACTGACTCTGTAGACACAGCAGACATACACTTCAGTGTGGACTGAGACGATAAACGCAAAGAGGAACAATTGCTCCATTTCATTATTCATTGCTCAATTCAAAAAATTAACTCTATGAGTACATTTAAAATAATACCTAAAAGTATTTTTAGAATCCTTTTCAATAAATAACTTCAAAATGAGATTGAAGATAACTTCAATATATAAAGGAAGGTTTATGTGTTAACTCTTTGAGGCAGGCTATAGAGTGAGATAGTTGCTATGTATATATGTATCATGTCTCCACACAAGCCTGTCCTTGGCTTCTGCCTGGACAGCTCAGTCGAATTAACCTTTTCATGTTCATTCCCAATCTCATCATTATTTCTTTGGCCCACTTAACACACTGTTTTGTGGCCCCCGGTAGTTATTGTTTCCTACAGAGTTCAACCAGGGCTCAGAAGAACAAGGAATTGGCTCTTATACTCCTATCAGACAGACAAAAACGTTTATTCTGAAATTGAACTCTAATCAAAAGAAAGTAGATAATATTAAGAAGCACCAAACTGACAGAAGCAGCAGGCATTGCCACATGATTGGCACCAATCTCAGCCATTCATGTTCAAGTCTGAGACACATCCGCCACTGAAGAGTATTGTAGGTCTAGCCTTTATCCCCTCTCTTAGCAGCTCCAGGGAGAGCTATGGAGAAGGAAGCTGGAACTCCCAGAGAGTAGATATGTTTAATCTGTGGTCCTGAATTAAGGATAAGAAGGAGAAAAATTCCTTTTTTATAAAAAAGGGGAGATAACAGTTTAGCGCAGGGCTTTACAGAGTCACATCCGATCTGAGAAGTATGGCCTCCCTCCTCTTCTCATTTTCCTCCGAAACTGATCTTCCTAGTGTTTCATTTAAAATAAGTTTATTGGATTAAACTCAGTAAATGAAACAACGGACATGACTGGAGCTTGAAATAAACGATGTGATGATCTACTGAAATACATAATGCTAAATTGTCTTGCTTCTTATGCAAAAACTATTATTAGTTATAGCAATGCATGGATAATTAAGGCCAAAAATATATTAGGTGTTTAAAATAGTTTTATATTTCTACATCTTAATTTTAGTTTATTTCTAAAGTATACTGGTAAAAATCAGTTCATGCCCAAATGTTTTAGTTATGTTCTTTGACATATTGGGTTTTTTTCACTGTTTTTTAAATGAGCTAATCTTCTGCCCAGAAGTTCCTACTTCTCTTTTTTTTCTAATAAACTACACATCTGATGTCATCCAGTAGCAAATTCCTCTGATTTTGCTTTTTCTTTAGCTCCTCCTTTATATTAAATTTCTTCTTTTCCCCCCATTTTTTTGCATATGGCCTATATTTATGTTTCTAAGCATAGCATTGATGGAAGAATGGATTTATTTTAAGATTATTTTTGCTTGGCTCTTACCTAAATAGACTAAGTAGTCTTGGTAGAAAAAAAAATAAAGATGAAAATTCCTAGGGGAATTTTTTTCTGCTTTTAACCAATGAGAATTCTGACTCTTGTTTCTCTCCATTTGTGTATTAGGTGGTTGTGAATGCCCTGTTAGGAGCAATCCCCTCCATCATGAATGTGCTTCTGGTTTGTCTTATATTCTGGCTCATTTTCAGCATCATGGGCGTAAATTTGTTTGCTGGCAAATTCTACCACTGTGTTAACACCACCACCGGTGACATGTTTGACATCAGCGAAGTGAATAATCATTCTGATTGCCTAAAACTCATAGAAAGAAACGAAACTGCCCGATGGAAAAATGTAAAAGTCAACTTTGATAATGTAGGATTTGGGTATCTCTCTTTGCTTCAAGTTGTAAGTGACCACTCTTTTCTCTGAAAATTTTACTGCTCAGAATACTAACAAAGTGGTTATTACAGCTGGTGTTTGGTTAAGAAAAAAGCTTGTAATAATTGTTCAGCATTATTTGTTGGTACAAGTCTCAGAATCCAGAAGAGCAGAAACGTTCACATGAGAAGGCAGAGTCAACAGAGGTCAGGCGGTTCCATTTTTTCCAAGGGTCTTATTTTCTTTTTCTTGTGTTTCCTCAAATTCCTGTCCTTATGAAAAAGTTTGTTATTAACTAAGTGAAATCACTGGTATTCATCAAACATTCCTGGATAGTAGCTGATGTGTAAGAATTCACTGACACTCAGCTACACCAGTCTGAATTGGAAGTTTGAGAAAGATGGTTGGGTGTGAAGATTATGTTTTCCCAGTGGGGGAAAAAAAAACCAGAGTGCCAGCATGTAGAATCCAAAGGCAGACAACTTTAGTATCATACCATATGAGATTTCATTGCCATTGTTGAGTTCTGTTTTACCCTAAATATCCCATTAGTTCCCTAAGAATAGTTTATATGTGTATTTTTAAATTATGAAAGATGGTGGTTCCTTAAATGTATTTATCCAGGGACACTTCTAACTGCAACACAGCGAGTGTAAGCAAAAAAAAAAGAAAAAAAAAGAAAAAAAAAGAAAGAAAGAAAACAGATTATTTATTTTAAAAAAAAGCAAAGCAAAATACTGGTCTAGTTTCTCTGCTTAAAAAAGAAAAACAAAGACAAGCGCTATATATTTTCTTCTCGTTTGCTTCTTTAGGATGTTCAGAGAAGAACTGTAGTTGGTTTGCTAAGAAAAGGTTTTGGGTCCTTAACAGAGACCCAGAAAACAAGCCTATGCTGTTCCCAACAGCTTTCATAGACGTCCTTACAACTATTCTTTGATAACTTTGTCTCTTTTTGTGTTCTTGGAATATCTTTCTCCCACACCTTGTAGCGTACTCTGAATGTTTACTGATGAATACAATGATTTTTGAAATACAACAAGAATAACCTCTTAACCATTACAATGGGTTCACCGTGTTTTGCTTCCGTCCATGCTCACCCTGTACTGGCACTCGCACTGATAAGTTGTGTGTCTAAAATACCACTTTCTTCATAAAACCAAGGACAGAAAAATCGGGCATTTTAGATAATCCTTTGAAATTCTAAGTGATTCTGAAAAAGAAGGGGCTGTCTGCACACGGTTCTTCAGCGTACTCTGCTCTCAATAAGCAAGTCTTTCAGGGCCATTTCACACTAGACCTTCCAGAATCAAGTCTCACCTCTCTGCTGATTAGTACTTCCACTGAAATGGTTCCTCAAATCAGTTATTTCTGGTTCCTCTATGAAGTGTGTGATAGACAAGTTCTATAATTGACCTCGGCCACTGGCATATTCTCCATCTCTCTGCTTGATCTGAAAGAAAGTATTTCTGTGTTCTGGCTAACGTGCATTTTTCTCACGTCCTCCACCATTCCACTAAAGTCAAGGACTTAAAAACAAGGATGCCTAAAAAAAAAAATCATGCTAGGCTTCCTCATTGACTAAGGAATAGGTATGCAATTCAGGGCCTCTGAGCTCAAAATCGATGTTCTAAGACACATAGCAAATGATGGGAAGACATTAGAGAAGGGATCCCTCTTCAATATGAAAATGACAAAATGCCCTACTCTTTCCCATGTCTCTTATTGATATTAACTTATTCTCTTCAACAACAACAGAGAGTGAATGTAGGGCTGTTTCTGAAATTTTCTTTAAAAGCTGGTTGCAGATTTTTATATAAAACCATATGATTTGTAGAGTGTTACAGTAAAGAACAACCTTAAATGTTGTCAGTTTGGTCACCTGGAAGACAGATTTCTTCAGAAGATCCTCAGACCTAATTTATAATTGCTGCATATATTGCCAGTTCTCCTTACATTTCTAAAGCTTTCTACCAATTTATGATAGCATGTTAAGCTTGAAACTAACTTTAGAGCTGGTTATAAAATAGGAAGATGTGTGGTCACCTGCTTCACTTTGTGTCTTCGTTTGAAATCCCTGCAAAATTTGTTTTGAAATGACTTTAAAATACTACTTTAAAATGTACAGTAAGAATATTTAATAAGTATAAGTTCTGAATTTTAACCCAAAGTAAGACATGGCTGTCCTTTCCCACAGGCCACATTTAAGGGCTGGATGGATATCATGTATGCAGCAGTTGACTCCCGAAATGTAAGTATCCCTTATAGCTTACTTCTTCTGTAAACACTGATCAGGTGCCTAGATTAGCTCAATAGTTAGTCAGCTGAACTGACTATTTAAACTAAAAATATTCAGGAAAAACGTTTCCACTCAAGAACAGCAAATGCTGTATTGAGTTTAACCAAAAAACTGAAGGGAAAGAAGAGGAAAACAAACTCTACTCCTTCATTTAATAGCCGTGAAAATGTTCTCTAATATCTATATTTGATGGAAAGGAGCAAGCAGAAAAAGTATATGATTGTCATCAACAGCTGAAATGTATAGGCAGCTTTCAGGGAGGCCTGGAAACCTGAAGATACTGGTGGAGATCTCTTAGACGTCAGTCTTTTCAAATCCACTCTACATTTACAGCACCCATGAATGGACTGGAGCCTGTAAAAATGCTTTTGGCAATTCTACTTTATTTGGTTACACACTTTGTCTTCCAGATGTACATTCGAACCTCAGGCTTCCTCTAAGATTGATCTCTAAACTGTAAAATTTAGAGTTTTCTTCCTCCCTGTTATTTTTTTTTTTTTTTTGGTTTTTCGAGACAGGGTTTCTCTGTGGTTTTGGAGCCTGTCCTGGAACTAGCTCTTGTAGACCAGGCTGGTCTCAAACTCACAGAGATCCTCCTGCCTCTGCTTCCCGAGTGCTGGGATTAAAGGCGTGTGCCACCATCGCCCAGCCTCCCTGTTATTTTTTTTTCTTTTGTTCTTGTTTCGTTTTTCCTTGGTAGCCCAGACACCTAGCTCACTATGTAGACAAATATAATCTTGAAACCCTCCTGATCTCCCTGGGTACTTTTTGATCATGTCTGGAGTTACGTCATTTCACTTCATTACAACGACTTCCCTTTACTTGTTTGATCGATTTTAATTCTGTTGTCTTTAAAAAGAGACAATGCGTTAGGAATCTTTGTATAGTAATCTTGACTCTTTTGTTGTGCAACGAGTAACAGGTCTGTCTTTGTCTATTTTTATAACAATAAGCTTGAGAGTTGGCTATCAATGGAGGATTTTAGAAAATGGAATGTTTAGCCTGTCTATTCGATCTAAAACTTTTTGTGACTGTGGTAATGGTTAGTGAAAGATGCCAGCCTCCAAGTGAATAATCCCACTCTTTTACTGGCTGTATAGATCCATACACAAATGAATCAGCACTCTAAATATATTCTCTATATATTTATAAGAGCTACTTTTTTCACTAATAATTTTCTTTGGTTGTTTTGAAGACAGGGTGTTACATTGCAGCCCAGGCTTGTCAATTACTCATGGCAAGTCTCCAGCCTCATCCTCCCAAATGCTTGGGTTGTGCAGACATGAGATACCACACGGAACTCACTAATATTTTTGAATTACTCAAAGTTAGCTAACTTAAAACTTACCAAATTTAAGGCAATGCTTTCCAAATAACAAAATATCCATCATATATAAAGTTACGTAAATAGTTTTAGAATGCCATATTACATTACTTTTTACACCAAAACTTTTTAGTGCCCAGTTTCAGGGGTTTTTCTTTTCTTTAGAGGCAGTTGATATGGGAAGAAAATCTACTGATTGATTACTAGGAATATAATCTACTATGTGGAAAAGCACCAATGTGGTCCCCACTTCAAAGCTGTCTAGCAGTTAACAAAATGCTCTCCTCTGGCAGGTGGAGCTGCAGCCTAAGTATGAGGAAAGTCTGTACATGTATCTCTACTTCGTCATCTTCATCATCTTTGGGTCCTTCTTCACCCTGAACCTATTTATTGGTGTCATCATAGACAATTTCAACCAGCAGAAGAAGAAGATGAGTATTTTTAAAATATTTCTAACATACTGACATAGAGGAAATAACAAAGAATTTGAATCAAGATGAGACCTTGAATTCAGACACAAATTACCTTATGACTTTTTCCATATGGTTTATCCGTAACAGCTCACTCTCTTTTACAATGTATTTGAAGCTAAAAGGTCACTAGAGACTGGAAAAGCATGTGGAAGGGTAGATAAAAGGGGGTTATGTTTGATCAGTGAATACTGTATGCAATATACATGTAAATATCCATCAAAATTATAGGCACTCATCACTTTGCCTGACTTGGAAATATTCTGCATGTATGAATGCATGCATGTGTGTGTGCATGGTGTGTGTGTGTGTGTGTGTGTGTGTGTGTGTATGTGTGTGTGTGTTGTACGTATGTTTGCTCGTGTGAGTGTGCAAGTTTCTGTGAAGTTGAATGTGTCTATGCATATAAAGGCCAGTGGTGGACATAGTGATCTACCTCAATTGCTACCCACCATAACCTTTAAGGCAGGATCCCTCACTGAACCTGCAGGTCATCAGTTCAGCTAGGTGTCCAGAGAGGAAGCCCAATGGGTTCGCCGATCTCTGCATTCCCAGCGCCGTGATTATGAGCACATGTTGCCATGCCCACTTTAACACAGGTGTTGACATCTGAGCCTAGTTACTCATGCCTCCTTGTAAAGCATTTACCACTTAGGCCCTCTCTGGAATACTTTTTTTAAAAAACTTACCGTTATTTATTCATGAGAGTAAGGTGTGCATGCCACGGGTGTGTTTGTGGAAGTCAGTGGACAACTTGCAGAAGCTGGTCCCCTCCTGCTGGGTCCCAAGGTGGTTAGTCTTGGCAGCAAATGCCTGGATACACAGAACCATTGTCCCAGCCCTGAAATACTTTTTCTTTCATTTTTAAAACAATCTTATTTTACCTACTAATCCCAGTTCCCTCTCCCTCCCCCACCCTGCCTTCTGGCCTTCCCCCCTCCCCACCTGCATCCAATCCTTAGAGAACATGAGGCCTCCATGGGGAGGCGACAAAGTCTTCACAGCACTTGAGGCAGGGCCAAGACCCTTCCTTCCCCCTATTTCTTGGCTGAGTAAGGTATCCCTCCATAGGGAATGGGCCCCAAAAAGCCAGTTCATACTCTAGGGGTAAATTTTGTTTTCACTGCTAGTAACACCGCAAACTGCCCAAGTTGCCCACATTCAGAGGGCCTATTTTAGTCCTATACAGGTTCCTCAGTTGTCGGCGCAGCTGTTTGTGTGGGTTTCCCCATCATGGTCTTGACCCCTTTGCTCATATTATCATTCCTTCCTCTCTATGGCTGGACTCAAGGAGCTTGGCCCAGTGCTTAGCTGTGGATCTCTGCATCTGCTTCCACCAGTTACTGGATGAAGGGTCTATGATGACAATTAAGTTGATCATCCGTCTGATTACAGGGGAAGGGCTGTTAAGGCACACTTCCCACTATTGCTTTTGGTGGTGCACACCAGTAGGATTTGCTGAAGGAGGCGGAGGCAGGAAGATCACGAGTTCCAGGCCAGCCTAGAATGAAATACTTTCTAATATATAATTTTAAATGCTCCTTTTTGGCAAAGTTTTCTCGGTATCATATGCATTTATCATAACTTGGTTAATGTTGTTGTTTCTAGTCTTTTAATGACTTGCCAATTTTTCCCATAAAATATTTCAGTGCTTAAATCTTTTCTTACAGTAAATTTGCAGAGTGAAATATTTTGCCTCCTTGGAGTCATGCATGCAGTCAACTGTATAAGCTGTATGACCGTGACCTTTTTCCAGCTTCCTCACTGACATCAAATGTTCTCTGAATTTTTAATAGTTGGTATTTATAATATGGAAGCCAAATTAACTTTAACGTTTGTACATTTCATGGCTAATAGATTTGAGTGCATTTAAGAGCTTCACAGCCAAAGAGGTCTTTAGTTCCCACTACTTCATACTATTTATTGAGTCTATTTACTCATTGCTAATACCGAGGATTTTTACACTACAAAGCATTGCTGTTGTCAGTGCTGATAGTATCCCATTTTCTAGCAGCTTCCTCTGCTCAGCTGCTGTCCAGTCCTCTGGGCCACTCTCCTGTCCCACACCTGGCATTCTGATGAGCACTCATCTCTGAGCTCCCCCAGGCTTCTTTCGTCCCCTTTCCTAGAATTCTTGACAGAATTAAGGAGATATACTCATGTGTGTATGTGTGTGTGTGTGTGTGTGTGTGTGTGTGTGTCTGTTCAATTCTCTCTGCATCTGAGTAGGAAAATCATTGTATCATTGTATTACATCCAAAAGGGGATGTGTTTAAATTAAGGAACTAAATACATAGTGTCCCAGTGAGCCAAGATTTACCGTTCATGTATATGGTCTTGAGTAACTACTTAAGAGTTTTTTTTCTCTCAATATAATAATAATGACCATTTTGGATTATCTTAAGAAATAAATATGATTTCAATCACCATAACATACTTTTAATTTTTCAGCTTCAAAAATCGCAGGAATAGTCATGCTAATTTCTTTAAATTTTTTGTTGTAATATTGAAAAGTATGTAGGACTGGACATGGTTTTAACCAGTTTTGATTTTTCTTTTCTATACTTTGGAGGTCAAGACATCTTTATGACTGAAGAACAGAAGAAATATTATAATGCGATGAAAAAATTAGGATCAAAAAAGCCACAAAAGCCCATCCCTCGACCAGGAGTAAGAAAGAGTGAATGAAAATCCTATAAGACAGTTTTGAATGTGTTTTGTTACACAGAGGGAGTCAACTACTATTTCCAGTGGGGGGAAAATTGTACTTCTTGAACATCATTAATTTATGTCTCTCTGAAGTTTGTTGGGTTTTTGTTTGTTCTTTTGGTTGGTTGGTTGGTTTTTCAAGACAGGGTTTCTCTTTAGCCTTTGGAGCAGGTCCTGGAACTAGCTCTTAAAGACCAGGCTGACCTCAGACTCACAGAGACCTGCCTGCCTCTGCCTCCCGAGTGCTGGAATTAAAGGTGTGAGCCACCGGTGCCCGGCTCTGATAGATTTTTTTGACACCAAAAAGAATAAGAATATACAGGAAATGCAAGCTCATCTTCAAATGACTTAAAACTATACAACTAGAATACCAACTATATAGCCAAATGACCCAGGGAGTGTGATCGTCACACTTGTGTCTTACCATAGCTGTTGTGCAACGGTGAGGAACACACAAACATTGGGAGGGACTAACATCTATTGGGCTTTCTTAGATTAAGAGGAAGACAAAGTGTTCACTGGCATATCATCTCCAATGTAGTTGTTGCTTAGTTAGTAGAAGTATTGAAGCATTTTGGAGGAGGTAAGAATTCCAGTATCTAATATATTTACATACGGCTAAAATGTTGCCAATTACTGATGTCCAAATGATCACAATTTGTGATAATAAATAACCATTCTCATATTTCCAAGATGACTTCAACAAACTATAATAAAAGAGTGTTTATCCTATCATAGTGATTTTCATGGCAGTAATCTTTAAACTGAAAATATTTCCAAGGATGAATCAGAGAAGAAAACATTAGGAAATATTCATTTCTATTTTGTTAGCCGAGCATTGCTTTCTTAATGAGAAAATTTTTTCATTGAGACTTAGTACTGCCCAGGGAAATGACTCAAGTGTGTGCCTCAAAGTTTATGGTAATAAAATATCCTTAGGCTCCTTCAATTTCCCAAAGGAAGAAACAGGCAATGGTCTGCAGGTTTGAAAGTAGCCGTTTATCAGTAGCCAAGTTCACATGTTCACCTTGCAGTAGCACAACAAGGAATGCCTTTATATCTGATAATTTCCATGGAGACCCATCCTTGTGTGTCTGACAATATCAGCAAGAGCCGCTTGTAAGAAACAGATTAATGTTGCCAAGGTGTGATATAAATATATGCTGTTGCAGATGTGTCCTTGAAGTCACGTGGTCCCATTGACAATCCTCTAGGAAGAAAGCAAATCTAATATTAATATTTACTACATGTTTTTAAATGGTCACATGGTCCAACTGATCATTGGAAAGTGCTGCAGCCAGAGCAGCTGGTGTTTGGTAACACCAAATCAGATGGGCTTCCTACATTCCTGTGGCCTTGATGTGTGGAAACTCAGGGTGTTTCTGTATAGAAAATACAGAGAGAAGCCCTTCAGCAAGGGATTTGATATTCTCAAGAATATACATGGTTAAAACAATTTAAGTAACTAGATGTAAAAGTGTACTACAAGGTTTCTCACAGGGATTGGTGCCAATAGGTAGGTACCATGTATAAAACTAGAAAGGAGATCAATAGAGGAAGTAGTTAACATACATGATGTCTACCAGGAAGATCTCCCATGGCTGAAAGTATTTGCGTTTTTCCACAGAACAAATTTCAAGGAATGGTGTTTGACTTTGTAACCAGACAAGTGTTTGACATCAGCATCATGATTCTCATCTGTCTGAACATGGTTACCATGATGGTGGAAACAGATGACCAGAGCGATTACGTGACTATCATTTTGGGACGCATCAACCTGGTGTTCATCGTGCTGTTCACGGGCGAGTGCGTGCTGAAGCTCATCTCCCTCCGCCATTATTATTTCACTATTGGGTGGAATATTTTCGATTTTGTGGTGGTCATTCTCTCCATCGTAGGTAAGATGTGCAAAGACTGTCAAACTCATCCTGGTAAAGGTGTATGTCGAAACAGCAAATTTGGAATGGAGATTATCTCACTATTCAAAGTGAAAATGTTGATAGGTTTTATCAAGCTGTATTTATTTTTCTTCCAAAGTTAGGCTTCTAGAACATTCCATTATTTATTTTTTCCATTGTATCTATTTGATACATTATTTATTTGTATTTATTTGTCAATTAGTAAAATCTCCGTTACTGAAGTAGATTTTATGTAGATCTGTGCTATTAACCAAAACAAAAATGGCATTTTAAGTGACTGAGACTGAATACTCTATACACTATTGAGAGCACCAGCATTCAGCCTGTGGGATGTGACCCCTTTGAGGTCAAATGACCCTTTACAGAGGTCATCTAAGACCATTGGAGAATACAGATATTTATGTTGTGATTCATAACAGAAGCTAAACTACAGTTAGGAAATAGCAATAATTTGGTTAATATAAATAGTTAATATAAAGAAATGGTTGGGCTCACCACAACCTGAGGAACTGCACTAAAGGGTCGCAGCATTAGGAAGGCGGAGAACCACTGATGTAGATAATTCTGATGAGGGGGCACTGCAAATCTGGTCTGGTGATAGGGAATGACAGTGCATTAGACATGTAGCTGTGGGGTCAATGGCGTAGAGTGGAACATGGTTGCAATGGGAAAAGGAAATAAAAGAGGGATTAAAAAGCAAGTGTTAATAAAGACAAACAGTAATTCACTATGACTGATAATGAAAATTATCAATATTTCTAGAAGGAAACTGGCAGCATAGGCTATCTCCTACTTAGTCATATCTTTCACATTGTGTAATGTATAAGGGTCTCTTGAAGGTAGCTCACTCCACTGCATGTACAAATAATACTTTATAGTAGTGAAGAAGTCCTTACATAGGCCCAAAATATTCCTTCTTAATTAAGACAAGGTCACTGCAACATTTTAAACATAAGATTCTCTGTTGGAAGGGATTTTTGTGTTAGTACCCATTCTGATGGGCTATATATCTTAAATCTCACTTATGTGTAGTCTTTAGTTCCAACACAGATCAGTGGATACAATTATGTAACTACAATATCCAGAAAGAGAAGCACAGAGATAGAAACAGAGACAGAAACAGAGAAGGCTGACTTAAGAGAATGAGGCCTTTGCACTTAAAGGCCTTTGGGGTTTATTGTTTGGTTTGTTGTTTTTTTCTTTTTATTTGGTATATGTGCACTCGTGTGTGTGTGTGTGTGTGTGTGTGTGTGTGTGTGTTACTCTTTAGTGGAGTATTTATATAAAAAGAATGGGAAGGAGTTGAGAAATATCGCAGCATGTAAAGAACTTGCTGTGTAAGCTTAAGAACTGGAGTTAAGATTCCTAGCAGCCGTGTACGTTCTGCTCAAGTGTGACAACTTCCCTACAACTTCAACACTTAGAGGACTCTTGGATGCCCCCAAATAACAGAGCAAGCTATTCTGTCCATACCAGAGAGCTTTGTATTCAACTGAGAGACCCTGGTTCAATAAATAAAGTAGAAAACAATCAAGGAGACTCCGAATGTCAAGACACACACACACACACTCGAGAACATGCATACACACATGCATACCATATAAACAGACATATGCCAAAAAAAATCTCAGGGAGAAAGGAGCTCTAAAATTTAAAGACTTGAGATGCTACAGGAGACCAAAGGAGCATTAACCTTGGAGCGTGTTGTGAGTGTACAAGCACATGCACAAACAATTCTGTAAGAGTATTGTGCAAGAAACTCAAGGAAGCATCAAGTTTATAAGAAGAGGAAAATAACATTAAACACTCCAATATTTTGGATTGATGAGGTGAGAAAAGGAAAGTTATGTTAAAAAAATTAGAGAAAATCATCATATCCATATGAATTTGTACTTCCATCTTTAGCTGTTGATACTGAAGCAAACTTCAGCATTTATTTCTGATGAGATTTCAGGTTAACTATGGCATATCAACACCTCTGAAAACAAAATACTATGGTTCTTATCTTTTAATTTTTTTAAAATTTATTTATTTATTATGTATACAGTGTTCTGTCTGTTTGTATGCTTGCTGGACATGAAGAGGACACCAGACCTCATTACAGATGGTTGTGAGCCACCATGTGGTTACTGGGAATTGAACTCAGGACCTCTGAAAGAACAGTCAGTGCTCTTAACCTCTGAGCCATCTCTCCAGCCCTTATCTTTTAATTTTTGCTGAGTTAAAATTAATGTTGATTTATGTTATACATTGTATAATTCTATATATATTCAGTCTTCCATATCTATGAATTTGGTATCCACAAATTCAGAGATCAAAAGTATGTTTAAGAACCCTGCACCTCAGCCGGGCAGTGGTGGCTCACCCTTTAATCCCAGCACTTGGGAGGCAGAGGCAGGTGGATCTCTGTGAGTTCAAGACCAGCCTAGTCTACAAGAGCTAGTTCCAGGACAGGCTCCAAAACCACAGAGAAACTCTGTCTTGAAAAACCAAAAAAAATAAAATAAAAATAAAAATAAAAAAAGAACCCTGCACCTCTACTGACCATACATAGACATTTCTTTGTTTTTTTTTCGTTAAAGTGAACTGCAGCAACTCATTTTCTGATGTTTATGTTGTTTAATATGATAGATTAAGAGTAATTAAAAACCTTCAGAAGGGTGTATATAGGTTATATGCAAATGTGATGCCCTATGATATAAAAGAATATAAAAGAATTTTGATATTCTAGAGAGGGAAAGTGCTTCCTGGGACAAGTCTGCTGCACTGGAAGATGATTGTATTATCTATGTACCATGCCTAAGATTGCACAGTTGAATCTCAATGTTCTGAACTTGACTTTGGAACTTTAATAAATCAAATATTTTAATGGATGACTTCTTCACTGATTGAAATTCTAATTATTTTTCTACAGGCATGTTTCTGGCCGAGCTGATAGAGAAGTACTTTGTGTCCCCTACCCTGTTCCGAGTCATCCGCCTGGCCAGGATCGGCCGAATCCTACGCCTGATCAAAGGCGCCAAGGGCATCCGCACCCTGCTCTTCGCTCTGATGATGTCCCTTCCCGCGCTGTTCAACATTGGCCTCCTGCTTTTCCTGGTCATGTTCATCTACGCCATCTTTGGGATGTCCAACTTTGCCTACGTTAAAAGGGAAGTTGGGATTGATGACATGTTCAATTTTGAGACCTTTGGCAACAGCATGATATGCTTATTCCAAATCACCACCTCGGCAGGCTGGGACGGACTGCTGGCCCCCATCCTCAACAGCAAACCCCCTGACTGTGACCCTAATAAAGTTAACCCTGGAAGCTCGGTGAAGGGGGATTGTGGGAACCCGTCTGTGGGGATCTTCTTTTTTGTCAGCTACATCATCATATCCTTCCTGGTTGTGGTGAACATGTACATCGCTGTCATCCTGGAGAACTTCAGCGTCGCTACAGAAGAAAGCGCAGAGCCCCTGAGTGAGGACGACTTTGAGATGTTCTATGAGGTCTGGGAGAAGTTCGACCCTGACGCCACTCAGTTCATGGAATTTGAGAAATTATCTCAGTTTGCAGCTGCTCTTGAACCGCCTCTCAATTTGCCACAACCAAACAAACTCCAGCTCATCGCCATGGATCTGCCCATGGTGAGCGGAGACCGCATCCACTGCCTGGACATCTTATTTGCTTTTACAAAGCGTGTGTTGGGGGAGAGTGGAGAGATGGATGCCCTTCGAGTCCAGATGGAAGAGCGGTTCATGGCTTCCAACCCCTCCAAGGTCTCCTACCAGCCAATCACTACTACTTTGAAACGCAAACAAGAAGAGGTGTCCGCCGTTATCATTCAGCGTGCTTATAGGCGCCACCTTTTGAAGCGAACGGTCAAACAAGCTTCCTTCACGTACAATAAGAACAAGCTCAAAGGTGGGGCTAATCTTCTTGTAAAAGAAGACATGATCATTGACAGGATAAACGAAAACTCTATTACAGAGAAAACTGACCTCACAATGTCCACTGCAGCTTGTCCACCCTCCTACGATCGGGTGACAAAGCCAATCGTGGAAAAACATGAGCAGGAAGGAAAAGATGAAAAAGCCAAAGGGAAATAAACAAACAAAAAACAAATAAACAAACAAAAATAATAAACTGGGTGACAAATTGTTTACAGCCTGTGAAGGTGAAGTCAAAAGGACTCCTTTGGGAGGTCAATGCCAAACCGACTGTTTTTACACACATTTACTTAAGGTCAGTGCCTAATAAGACAGTGACCCCCTTGTCAGCAAACTCGGTAAAGGGGAGACGACCTTGGCAGGCGGTTACTGTTCTCACTACCAGCTGACACTGCTGAAGACAGAGACAATGGCTATGCAGACTGTAGGGACCAGTCTAAAAGGAGCGGAGAGCTATCATTTGGGGGTTAACGGGAAACACTCTAGTGTAGTAACTGTATCCACCATTCGCATTTCAACTGCCAGATTTGTCACGTTTTTTACAAGCTCAGTTAGCGGATTCATCTTTTTTTTTTTTAATCCATGTGTCCTTTGTTACATGTGACTAATTTTGTAAACACGGTTTCTGTTGGGAAATAGAGTAAAGGAACTCTTTTCCAGGTGTGTCACCTGGAGGTACAGCCCTCCAGTCTGCACAAGGTGTGGTTTTGCACGGGGCTAAGCTACACTTTAGGATTATGCCCGAGGAAAGGTCAAAGGAAAGCAGAGCCAGTTCTTCAACAGTTCCATATCATCTGTGTTCCTGAGGGGGTGCGCGGGGTGCACACTGTGGGGATCATCAGATTAGGGGCTCTGTTCATCCAGTTTTGTCAAGTCTAGCCCTTAGTCCAAGGAGACTTTTCAGGATAGGTCATTAAGTCTTAGTGGGTGCACACTTCATTCAAACGTCCGGAACCATGCCGTGTTCGTTGTCTCTTAAAAGTCTCTCACTACTGAATATGACGCCCTACCCCCAACCCTAGCAGAGTGAATTGAACCAAGCGAACCCTTTATAAATTTCCGCTTAATCCTGCACTTTGTTTAGCCATCTTCAGCTCTCAGCGAGGTTGACACTCTACGTGTTAATGAAATGCTATTTATCATGTAAATAGTCATTTTACTCTGTGGTGCACGTTTGAGCAAACGAATAGTGACCTAAGCACAGTATTTATTGCATCAAATATGTACCACACGAAATGTAGCGTGCGAGCTTTCCACAGGTAATATACCGTATTCTGTACCATTATAGATAGTGTGGATGCTGCCAGTGCATGTTGATATTACCATGTTGCGGTATCTAGTTTCTCCCACCGCTCAGAATCTCCTTCATGAGAAACCATAGGTCAGTGGCTAAGTCAAGGAAACCGTTCAGCAGACTTCGTTTCTTTAAGTCAATAAGCAATAGTTTGCAACACTTTAATGACGTTTGGGTTCTTTTTAAATTTCCTGTGGGTAACATTCAGTGTATAGACAGACTGTACATACATGTTTGAAAAAAAAACCAACTACACTGCTTAACCTGTTAAAACATGTTTAGAGTTTTATAAGCGGATATAAATATTGTACAAAGTCACTTTATTTTATTTTTCAGCATTATGTACATATGAAGAGGAAATTATCTTCGGGTTGATTTCACAATCACTTTTCTTACTTTCTATCCATAGCAGTTTTTCATGAAAGATCTTTGCTAACTAAGAAATGAAAACATGCCAAGGTAGCAGTAGATCTCTGCCTTTTTATTACATTTATTTCATTTCACAATTTTAAGGGACAAAACACATTCACCACTCCACATCCAAATTAGGATTTGCAATTGGAAAAGGGGATAACATTTGATTTATAGTTCTTGTCGTCTCTATGCTAACTGCTGATTGTAGCGCTTACCTACCTCTGTCCTTAACCCCAATTGCTGTTTAATTTTTTTTTTTTTTTTGCTTTGGAAACACAGTTCTCTAGATTGTTCTAAATATCAATGTGGGCTTCCTAATTTCTTTTCCTTGAAAACAGAGAGCATTACACTTACATAGTCAATCACATCGACATATTTTGTGTTTCTTACAGAAGCAGACCATAGGCACCTCTTTTCTTAAAAAGTATTTAGACAAACCGTATTCATGAACTGCATGTGGGAAAATGCTACTATTACCCAAAATGATGCTAATCACAATGAAAAAAATGTGCAGAACTAATAAAAATTAATTTTTTTATTTTATTGTTTGCCCGGTTACTTTTTGTTAGCAGAATTTTATAACTACATGAAGATGCTTTGATGTATGGTGAAGAGAGCTGCACACATGCGCATGTGTGCGCGCACACACACACACACACACACTTGATGTATGGAACAGAAAACTTGGAGTAAAAATGGGACTTTCTAGAATGTGCCCCTCCCACAAATGGCCAGCAGCTAGAAGCAACAAGATGTGATCTTGGTGGGAACAAAGAGCCAATGCTAACACATGAACTGGTATTCATAGAGGGGAAAGTTATGTGAGCCAATGCATTCAGGATGGCCTCTTGAGATACAAAAGGAAGCCTTGAAAGCACCATTGAAAAACTCAAAGTTGCTAGGAGTGGGCTACTGTGCTCCTCCAGAAGCTCCCTGCACCCTCTCTGTGTTTCCCTTGAGAAAGAAGACATCTGTATCACGTGTGTATGTTCCTCCGCCCCTTAGCTTCCAGTCTGCTGGCCAATGGGAAACCAGTGCTGGACATCAGTATGAAAAGTGTGAGATAGAAACATTTATCTGCCTGTTCCTTCCTTGCAGGCCTTACCCACTGAAGGTCAGAGCAACTTCCTGTGGAGCCAAATAATCCTTCTCTTGCTTTTCTTGGATCTGGAGGTGCTTCCTTATTCCTTTTGACTTTCCCCAGGTTCTGACACCCTTGTAAATGATTTCTTTACAAAAAGCCTCTCATTGCCTTATTTTAACATGCCATGTGTCTTCTGCCAGGCTGATACAAAATGACAAAATAGCTCCTCAAAGTCAACAGGAAGCAATGGCTTTCCTCACCTTGGCGTGGAGACTTTATGTAACTTATTGAGAGAAACACAACAACGGTCATGAATTCACAGACATAGTCTTAGTTAGGGTTTTACTGTTGTGAAGAGACACCATGACTACAGCAACTCCTATCAAGAAAAACATTTAATTGGGGCTGGCTTACAGAGATGTTTCAGGGCTTAAGAATACCAGCTGCTCTTCCAGAGGATCTGGATTCAATTCCCAGCATGCACATGGAACTTCATAGCCATCTGTAACTCTAGTTCCATGGGATTTGATACCTTCTTCTGGCCTTCATTTGCATAAGGCATGAACGTGGTGCACTGGCATACATACCAGAAAAATCACTCAGCACTTACAATAAAAAAAAATTAAAGTAATTGATGTACAGAGATTTATGAGGTCTTGTCAATAGGATAGAAAAGGACCTAGAATATCCGTGTCATAGGCCAAATCTGAAGCAAGCTAAGTACCCGAATACAACTAAAAGAACACAACACCAGAAATAAATGGTACCAATTTATGCAATGGATTTACTTATATAAATAAGTGGGGAAAAGGGAAAACATCTTCCTTATAGTAGGACTTTAATGAAGAGGAAGAAAGAGTCAGAAACTGCCGTGGGACAATCATTACAATTAACTTACACAACAACTCTCAAAGAATTCTGGGACTTGTGCATAAAAGTTTGGAGAGGAACAGGAATCTTTTTTTTTACTTTTTTATTATTAAAACAATCATTTCTCATTTTACATAACTATCCCAGTTCCCATTCCCTCCTCTCTTCCCGCTTCCCCCACCTTCCCTCCACACCAGCCCCCAATCCACTCCTCAGAGTCATCTGTATCTATGGGTGTCCCCATTATGGTCTTGACCCTTTGCTCAGATTATCACAAAAAGCAGAAATCTTATATCGCTTCAAACTATCTCTTCATTATTAATTAAAAAATTTAAAGTAGAAAATTAGCAATGGATAAACTAAGCAGATACAACCATGAAAAGCATTATCAGAGAGGAGACCAAATGATGCTATCTCTTTTTAAGCTACCCCAAGAAGGTCACATTATTTCTAAGTCACCATTGGGATTTCATAACCATCGTATAAGCATTTGCAAAGTAAAATCAAAGACATTCTATTAAAGATGTGAGTTTACAGTTAAAATGTCAGTGTCACAGAAAAATCCAAGGAACTGCTTGAAGATGAAGGGTTATGCAGGCCAAACACCGTGAGGTAATAGACTAAAAAATAAAAATTGTTATTGGCAATGCTGGTTAAATTTAAGTATGAACCACCAATTAGCTATTGGGACTGTAATGTTGTAGTTTTAAGGCTACTATAGCTATTGCAAATTTAAAAAATAGAAAACGGCATTATTCTTGCACCTTTCCCCTCCCCTTTCCCTCTCCTTCTGTTTGCTGTAGAAGAGTCAGTGCTGTTTTGATTTCTCAGTTCTTTAACCTGCATTTGTGACGATATGCAGGTGGAACACTTCTGAATAATACTGCATGGGGAACTATAACCTTAATGATAAATACCTCATGCAAATACTGCTATAGAAAAATGGATTTTCTCACCACATGTTAACGAATTCGTTTCTCACATTGAAGCTGCCAATGTGAGTATATGTGTGTTTTACCAGAAAACATTAAGACCCAAGTGTTATCTTCCTCCTTTGAGATATTGGCGATACATTTGAAGTCGGGCAATTTGACTGCGGTAGCAGACAGTTTAATATATCGTGAAGTGAAAATGAATACTGCCAGGAGCTGAGAGACAGGTAGGGGTCCGATGATAGAAGGTCTTGACTGTATTGTATGAGATCTGCATTTAAAATCACGCATAATGCCAGCTAAAATGCTAACGCAATGCCAAACTGTGTTCTTCTAAAGAAAGCGGGTTTTTTTTCTTCATGTTCGGTGTCTGATTCCTGTTCTACCAGTCTAAAGGCAGGCAAATTTAATTGTCTGTATTCCATCTTAATGGGATATGGAACTTTCTGAGAACTTGCTGATCAGGACCATTCCCATCTTTCTTTAAATTGTGACCTTTATTATCTTTTAGGAAACCAGAGTGCCTTAGGTATCTTTCCACATCTCATTTGTTTTTGCCTTATAGCTTTTTCTCCTTGGAATTATATTGCAGTCAGAATTGGTCATTCTGCTGAGCTGGTGTTGTAATTCCAACTGTCTACTGGTGTTTTGTGCTGATACACTCAGCTGTCGTGTTCAATTTAGCATGTCTGACACCAAAATTTCTTCCCATTCTATCCCTCTCCGTCACTAAAGAAACGATCCAGGAGCTGAGAAAGTAACTGAGAGGGGAAAGACGCTTGCTGCCAAACCCAATAGCCCGAGTTCAATTTCCAGGTCCCACAGCGTCCTGCAGCCTCCTTTTGATTGCCATGGTTCATGTGTACACAAACACACACGCACATAAATACGATCACACACTCACAGAAACACACACATACAAAGACATCGCCACCAACAACAACTAGCTAAATAAATAAAACAAAAATGAAAACAGCAAGAAGTCAACCTGATTTCCTAACTTCTGTTATTGAGTTACTGGGCTAGTTCACAAAGAGAAAAAAAGAAAAGGAAAAATTTATAAATTATAGCATTAAGGGAATAGATGTGCAGCTCAAAGTAAGGCTACATGGCAACTTCTGATCTGGGTTCTACTGAATAAAAGAGGGAGGAACTGCTTAACAAAAAAAGAAAAGAAATCATGGTCAAAAGTATATAGTAGACCACCTGAATTCAAGTTCCAGCTGTACAAAGTTGCTCACTCACCGAGTGGCTTCTAAAGTTCCCTTAATGTCTCTCTGATTCAGTTTTACCATCTGCAGATATTAATAACTTATTCTCATGAAGACAAAACGACTCAGTGCAAGTGTTCCTTATAGATTACTGGTTCCAGGCATCCAGTCATTATGGTAGCTATGTTCAATCAGACCCAAAACTGAGAAGCTGCCTGGTACTGTGGCAGCATTTGCAGCAGGTCTGTGAATGCAATGGAGGAGGTCAAGAACAAGCAGATTCTAACCTTAGGACAAAAAAAAAAAAAATGAGAAACAGAAACATAACTTAAGAAGTTCCTTGAAGAATAAATAAATATATTCAGGAAGGAATAACACATAAGCTTGAGTACCTTCTCTTTTAGGGTTCCATGGTTTATTTTCCTGTGTGGAAGAAGTTTGGGTTGACCTGAGAAAATGGATACTCAGATGTAATGAGTAGTGCCTAAGACATTATATACTGTGGCAAAACAGGAGTCAAGTTCGTGAGACCAGTTATCTCAAAAGAAATAGCATTAAATACTGCTGTTTCTAGATAAATAGAAATAGGAGAAATAGAGGTTGTGAGAAACCTGGTAACAAAAAAATTAGCATAAAGTAGGTACTTTGTATTTCATTTGCATTTCTCATTTATAAAGTTTCAATGACTAATATAGAAACATATAATAAAATATACCACAAAAATGTTGATAGACTTGTTTATTTAAACACATGGAAGATTTTTCTTCAATTTCTTTGGCAGTCCTCCCAACAGATAAACCAGGCCTAATGTTTAAAGGTTAAGTAATGTTATTTAAGACTGAAAAACAAGTTCCCAGTGCATTCTTTGAGAATTTATGTGCATGCCTTGAGAAGGGAGACAGTACCAATGACCATACCAACACAGCATGAGCTGGGGCTAGCCTGAGCAGAACACAGCATGTGCTGGGGCTAGCCTGGGCAGATCAGGATGGATGTCTGGTTTCTTCATCTTCTCCATGCCCCAACTCTCAGTAGGCCTTGAAGAGTGTGACTTGGAATTTATACGTACATGCCTATTAGCCTCTGCCTCCTCTCTGACAGAAAAATACAGACACCTGTTGCCTAGCAAACATCAGCTGTCTCGTGAATGAGAAAAATGGTGAATTGCTAGCATTGCTATAAACAATTCTTCGAAAAAGGATTTAGCTGAGGGTATGGGCTCACACCTGGAATCCCATCCCTCAGGGGGCAGAAGCAGGAACTTTAAAGTGAGTTTGAGGAAAGCTGGGCTGACAGAGCGAGTTCCAGCCTGGGCTGCAGAGTAAGATTTTCCTCAGCAGAGTGGGACTGGCCTGGATGTTTTTTTCAAGCCATTAGTTCAAACGTAATCTTTTAATTTTTTTGAATTTAAGAAGCCTATAATACTCCATTCTTTTTTATGTTAGAACTACATAAGAATAAATTTATTCTTATGAAAGGAACTGGGGCTATTTTCCCTTCAGTATGACTTAGCCTCATTCTAATCTGCATTATTAATGTCCATCTTTCATCTGGGATGGGGAGCAATACCTTATTCAGCAGTGTTCCTTGCAGTCATAGAAAAAAAAATTCTAAAAGCAAATAAAGAGTGCTTTCAGTTACACTACCGTAGGGAAAGTAGCTCCTGGGCTACACTGACCAATAACGTAAAACAGATGAAATGCTAGAACACAGTGTGTTATGGATAAGGTAGCAATGGTAAATCGGGAAGGGATAACATGACTTCAGGAAAAATGGTTGAAGTACTCAGAAACAAATAATTCACCAAAGAGAAGAACGTGCATGACATCATTTCCTTACAGACAGCGAGACTTCTTATATGTCACATGCTATAACTAGTAACAAAAAACTCACTGGGCACTATCTGTATAAAATTTAGTGTGAGTGTAGGCTCTATGCCTTATAACACTCTGCCATTCCCCTTTCTCCACATCAGAACCTAAATATTCCCATGGCCTTCTCCTTGGACCATACTTTTACACCTCAGCATCGTGGTGAATACCGAGTCTCCAGGCCTACTGTATAACATCAGCCTCCTCTCAGTATCTTTAACTATTCTTTTTATAAAAATATACCAGGCCATTAGTTTAAAATAAAGTCCCAAACCTTATCTCAAATCAAAATCCCCAAGAAAAGGCTATACCCGTGTATTGCGCATGTGCACAGAGCCTTGCTGCCTGTTCCAGTGAGGTAGAAGAACATTATATAGGAAGCTCTTCTCAGAGTCTGTGATCAGACATGTCAGACTAACTCCGGCTTTGGGGTATTTAGCCCCACAAGTGTCAACGCTCTCAGCGACTCATCGTGGTTGACTGCAGGACATAGTCAACACAACATACCGAGGAAGCTTTGGCACCAAGGAAGCATAGATTAACTCAGGACAGATGGATACACGCTCTTACACTTCTTAGTAATAGCAGAATAAATACGACATTGCTTTCTCTCAGTAAGTACAATTTGACCTTACCGAAAGGACCCATGTTGTAACAGCAGGAACACGACAAACTTTTACAAGGCTTTGGGAAAATTGGAGAAAGATGTCTGTTTGGCTCTGGGAGAAATGGTTAAGCACAGGAACAAAGGGATCTACACCAGGAACAAATTCCGGACATCTGGGCTGTTCTGAGGAGCCTGTGGACACTTAAGATGAAAAACCTATTAAAACCAAAGAAAGAGCAGGAAAGGTCACCACCCCAGAAAGATCACTACTAATATGTTTTAAGGACACAGAGTGTATTTTGGTTTTGACAGAAAATTATCCTACGATAAACTCAAAAACTAAACACCAATCCATTTGTGAACGAGGCCAGCATTCATAGGTCATTGCGCCAAGTCTGTAAACTTTATTAAAATTTTATAGTATTTTCCTGATTAAGCTGCAAAAATAAAGCATGTAAATTATTTATGGGGAAAAGGAAATCACCCCCAAAACAGTGAAGACAAACACAATTACAACTATCCTGTTCCTGAGTAATTATCAAGATAAGACATCTTATGTGCTTATATATGCAAGGGTTTTATTATAAACACTATAATATTTTTATGCTTTGCTGCATCAACATTTCAATGACTATATCTTGGATCTTTTCCCATGTGACACATAAATCAGGTTCATTCTTAAGTGGTGAAAAATATTACATTATATAAATTTAACAGTCACTTATTGATGGACATTGATGGTGGGGATTTCCATTTTTTTATAGCTATAAGAGTGCAACAAATAATTTTATTCCTTCTTTTCCCATCTGTGAGCATTTCTGTTCTGTAAACTCAACAAAATTTGATTTGCTAGATTTTAAACTGTTACTGTCCCTTCCTATTTTAGATGTGGATAGTTCTCCTAGAAGCAAGACCATTATACCACTCCACAAGTCTTTTGTTGCCAAATATCACTTCTAGGACAAATAATTCTGCAAGCACAACATCTATGAAGACATATCTATCTTCACAGTACAGAATGGACCCTTCTTCGTACAATTTTAAAAGTTGAATAAAGTGGGGAGGGACACAATACTTTCCTTAGACCTACAGACACACACACATTGCGGTGGTGGCGCACGCCTTTAATCCCAGCACTCGGGAGGCAGAGGCAGGCAGATCTCTGTGAGTTCGAGACCAGCCTGGTCTACAGAGCTAGTTCCAGGACAGGCTCCAAAGCCACAGAGAAACCCTTTCTCGAAAAACCAAAAAAAAAAAAAATTAAAAATTGTTAAAGAAAATACACACAAGATCAAGCAACAGCTCAGTTGGTAAAGTGTTTGCTGTCCAGCACGTGGATCTGAGTTCAAATCCCCTGGCACCAGGTAAAAAGCCAAGTGCAGGGCTATACATCTGAAACTTGAGTGCTGGGTATACTCATGTCAATCCCAGCATTTACTACCAAGCCAGTGTTGCCAAATCAGTAATCCCAAGTTCAGAAAGAGACTAGTTCCAAACATACTATGGAGACTGACAGGACGACACCTAATGTTAAAGCCTGGCTGCTACATACACTCACACATATGCACCCATCAGCATAGACATATGCACCAACACATACAACATGCATCCAAACATGCAGAAAGGGAGGGAAGGAGGGAGGGAGCAGGGAAGGGAGGGAGGAAGGAAATGACAGTTTTTCCTGACTGGAAAAAGTAACTGTTCCATGCATGCTGGTTTTGGCACAACCATCTGGAAAAAAATATCATCAAATTTACAATCATCTAGGTCTCAGAAATTGATAGAAAATGGCTTTTTTTGGACACGTATGTGGGAGCTTATGTGTTACCAGAACATTCATGGCTCAGTGTCCAATTCATCCCTCAAACTGAACCAAACTCTGGATTCCCCTGGCAAACATAGTCTCTCAGTATTGACTACGTTTATATTTGGAAATGGATGATTTATTCTATAGCATCTTCCATTTTCAGAGACAAGTGTTTAAAATGTTTCTGGTACCCAGAGTCTGGGGATCTGGCTGTGAGCTGAAGCTAGCTTAGTTTTGGAAGCCGTTAAGGTTTTGGGGGCTCAGCAAGATGGTTCTGTGGATAAGGGGCTTTTCAGGCAAGCAACGACCTGCATGTGACACCTCTTACTTAAACAAAGATAAAAGGTTAAAATACATTCCACAAAGTTTTCCTCTAGCCTCCTTATGTGCACCATGGCATATGTGTGCACACACACAAACACACACAAATATGGCTATACCCATCCATACACATATTCTCCTCAATTGTATGGAAATTGTGCCTTTAAATATTCTCTTACTATTGGCATACAAAAACGTTTGCACACACCACCTTCTCACGCAAGACAAAGGGCAACTAAATTGGTGTGTGTGCATAGCAAAATAATCTTATGGTAGAGAAAAGATGGTCAGTATACGGGGTTAATACCCCACTTTGAAAAAATGCTGGTTTTTGAGGTGTGATCCTTAGACAGAGAAACATCAGCAATACTTAGAAATGTGTTACTCACGCGTGCTTTGCCTACCCAGTTAGACCACTACCTCAGATTCTGACCAGTAGCTCACGGAGTCCCTCCCCACCCACTGCACACCACATGACTGCTATTTGAGTATCTGAGCCCAAGCTTGACATCATTGATCATAAAGCCTTCTTTGTCTTTCCCATGGGACAATAATGTCCTCCAGTGGCCAAAAACATGTACACTATTTTAAGGAAATATAATGGAACATCGTATTTTAAATGGTGTACAAATCAATAAACAATATTCATTATGTTTTTAAATGGGTATAGACTCTTTGTCTTAAAATTAATGTATACACAAGAATATTTTTTACTTTTAATTTAATTAAATTCAAGGCTGATCATCAGTATCACTTATCTGACAAGAACATTTTGTTGCTTTTTGAAAAAAGATTGTTTATTTCTCGTTGGCTATCTTGAACTCCTGGTTCGTGTGACCATCCTGCCTCAGTTTCCCTTGTAACTGGGATTACAGACATGCACTACAGCTCCTGGTTCCGGACACTACCACTGCCTTCGGTGAGTGTGTATGGAGAGGTGCGCCCTTAGGCAGAGGCAGCATGTTTTATCTCCCTGAGGAAGTTAAATGGCAGGGGTTCCCATGTGGGATCATCGCCCCCATTCTTCATTTCCCATAATTTCGGGAAAACATCCTAGTGATTCGCCCGGCTGTTGAGTCTCACGTATAGCCGCGGTAAACCCCACAGGTTCCCTTCATTTCTTTTCACGTTTTGCCGGAGCTGTGCAGAATTAACTATAGAAAGTATGGCACTGTGGGGCGGGCTTTGAGGTCTCTTTTCCTCAAGCTTCACTCAGTGTGACAGTCAGTCGACTTCCTGTGGCTTCTGAGTTGAGATGTGGGCCTCTCAGTTCCAGCACCACATCTGCCTGCAGGCCACCATGCTCCCGGTCATGACTATAATAGGCTGAACCTCTGAAACTGTAAGCAAGCCCCTCCCCCCAATTAAACGCTTCTTTGTAAGAGTTGCCGTGGTCACGGTGTTTCTTCACAGCAATAGAAACCCTAACTAAGACATGCACTAGAGAACAGCGCATGCATCAGGGTACAGGGACACTTTGAGGAGCACCTGGCCCAAATGTTACTAAGCAGAACATTCAGATATGCAAAGTACTACACTTTCAGGGCCAGCAAGTTATAACAGCAAGCTACAAAGAGATACGAAAGGCTGCAAAGAGTGCCGCTTCCATAGCATGCCACTTGGGCACAGCATAATATTGAGCTAAAGATATCAAAACAGCTGATACCTTTATCTAATTTTATCTAATATCCAATTTTTCCTCTTCTTCTAAAAAAAATAGAAACATGTTCTTCTTGTGTGGACAGAAAATGCATACTTTTCCAACAGAAGCAGAGAATGGTGTACAAACAGGTCTTGTTCAAATAATGTCATTTTTCTTTGTCTTCCTTGCATAGTTTCTCTTCTGTGAGCCTTTTCCTTCTGTCTTCACCGGAACCATTCAGATGTTTAAAAGAAACCTCCAAGTTTTCTTTTAACCTGATGCATAATGAGATAGTTTAGATCAAGATAGGTCAGCAAAAGAACTATGGAGAAAAAAGACACGATTGAATGGAAGCATTGATGATATCACAAGCACTAAATGCTTATGAGATCAATATGCTTGCCATAAACCTAATACCACTTCTCCAAAATAATCACTCTGCAAGTCACAGAAGTTAAGTAGCACAAATCAGCTCCATCTCAGGCCTAGAGACCAGATCCACCCCTGCCACCCCCCCCCACACACACCCATATTCTTTCTCAAACCCATCTGCTTATGGTGATCTTCATAGGTTTCTCAGAGAATGGATTAGAGCTCTCTCTACAGAAAGAGTAAATTTTGGTAGGTAGAAAAAAATATCTTGGGGCCTAGGAGAAAAAGGCAACCTACCAAAACAGGAATCCCTACTTCTACATGGATTAAAGACATTCTTAGGGGATATTGGGGTTATAGTCAGACAAGACATGGAGGTGGTCTTAGGTTCCATGCTCAGACATGTGTAGCTAACAGTAGGGAAATAGTAGAAATATTTGTGTTAGAGAACATAGAGTGTTTCAAGACAGACAGAATTAAAAAGGAACTCCCTGCCCAGAGTTTATGGAGGAACATAACTAATGCTTGGTGCTAATCAATTTACCATTAGAAACAAGCGGCTAAGTCAATGTGCTCCAGTGTATAGCTTTCCACTGGTCTTAGCTTATCAGGTCATCTATCCCCATAACTGTGATCCTCAGATAGACTTTCCCCCCTTGGATTCAAGTTTGCAATCTCAAGACTACATACTTTATTTAGCACCAAGGTTTTATAGCCCGAGGTTTTCTGTGCGGCGTGATTTGGAAACTAGATCAGTAGGTATTGCAACTGCCCATCCCCAGAGCCATTACCTGGACTGTTAGAAATAACCCCACGACGATAATACGTGCCTCACTGAGTGTAATGTACTTTAAAGAAAAGCCAGTGGAAACCCTTGCTTCATTTTAAAGCCGGCGGTCAGCTTACTGGTTCTCATAAAAGATACACTGGTAAAGAAGAGAAGCTCTCACTAGGCCAGGAGGGTAGGGGACCGTGGAGTGGCCTCCTTTCAGGCCTGTCAGAACAACAGAACATCGTGGTGCCAGCTCATGATGGAGGAGGCTCAGTCACTTGGGGAGTGCCAGGAAGTAAGCTGAAAGGTGGAGAGGACCAGGGTCCCAACATCTTCAAGGGCACTCAAGAATCAAAGGTTCCACCACTTCCAGCAGCACCACAGACTGGGGAATTAAGCATCCAGCACGCCTGTCTTTGAGGGACAGTTTATATCCAAATTACAGCAAACCCTTAAGAAATACAAATCTGAAAGAGACAATCGCACATTTCAAATAACACTTTAGGGTGGGAGTCTGGTGGCCCAGTTTAATAAGCACTCAGATAACAAAATTCCAGCAGTGCTTGCCAAGATTTAGAACAGGCCCAAGCCAGGCTTCACAGTTTTGCCAAATTGTGATTTTTCTGCGCCACCTTGTGGCCATGACGCTATTACTACACGGGGCCTGCAAATCATTTTCCCTGGTCAAGCACGCCACTGAGCCGCATTGCGCAAATCCGCTTTTAAACGCTGAGAAAATGGAGTCTGCCTTTGTTTGTAGGGATGGAAAGCGGCGTTGCCCTTCTTCCTATTTCCTGCTTCATCAACTTCATTCTTTAATCTCATACCTCTAGCTCCACCCACCCCCTCCTCCTGGCGCAGTCTCAAGCTGAACCTCCATTGTGCGGCCCCACCATCCAGCAGCACTCGGTGCCCAGCGGATTCCAACCTCAGTGGCCCTCGCGGTCCTCCCTCTGGGTTCCCTCCGAGCCTGGCCCGGGGCCCCGCCCTCGCAGTCCTGTGGTCAGGCTCCACCCCCTCGCGCCGGCAGCCAATGGAGATCTGGCCACGCCCTTTGCACTGCCCACCCTGTCCCTTAAGGTTTGAGGGCCGGGGCAGAGGGTCCGAGCCCCTGACCCCGGCTGCTGGCATCGCCCGGCACGCTCCGGGCAGCTGATGACCATGGACGCCCAGAGGCTCAAGGTGAGCGGGTACCGCGGGGCGTGGGTTGGGCGAGTGGACACTGCGAGGTGATTGGTACCTGGCCAGGGTGGCATGGGCAGCGGCGGCGGACGGTGAGGGCCTGCGGCCTTGGCCAAGATGTCGCCCCCACCCCTACTCCCCTGAGGATGATCCCTAGGCCCGGGCACAGCCGCTGCCTCGCCGTTAACGGCCAGCACCCAGCCTGTTGCTTGTGTTGGCTTTGGACCTCTACTGGGGGAGCTTGCTTCGTCCCCAGGTGTGATTTTTAGGGACTTAGCCATCCTAAAGTCCCACTCTGCATTCGCCTGTAAAGGACCATGACAAGATGTGCAAGCAGTTAAAGACAGACTTTAAAAAGAGGGGAGTATTTAGCATACGAAAATGTTCTAATGATCTATCCATTGAGCAAATTTTTCAGAAACGATGCAACAAAGACGAGGTGTGGTAAGTGCAAGAACTTTCCTTTTCAGAGGACGGTTTTTCCCTGTTTGTTCTCAGACTTGTTCAGTATTTGTGGGGCGCTTCTTCCTGGATATCTTCTGGAAGTTGCAGCTAGCGGAACCGACTCCTGGACATTAAACTGACCCATTTGCAATCTAATGCTGGAAAAAAAATCCCAAGTGCATTTAACAAGCATTGGTCGCCGGCCTTCAGTGTGGCTCACACGCACTATTTCTCAGTATCTTAAGATACTGCTGTAAACATGCCGGGTCTTGCAGCTTCCACTGGGTTTATGAGGGCTGAACCCAGGAGCTGGTAAAGGCATGAATGCCATGTGAGCTACTGATCCTGCACAGAGGAAAGCCAGCTCTGAAGGTTAGGGAAGACTGACATGGTCAGCTTTTTTTTTATTTTTCATAAATTTCTGCCTTGCCTTTCAAGTTTTTCCTCCAACTTTTACATTTTTCATCACCTCCAATCTATCCGTCAGGTTGCCCAAATGAGTTTCTGCAAAAAAAAAAAAAAAAAAAAAAAAAAAAAAAAAGCTACTTAAATGATAAAACCATTGTTCAATTTTTCATCATTCATCACAGGAACAAGTCATGTCCTTAAAAATGAGATTTTTTTTTTGGCCCTGCCTCCCTTCCCCCTCGATCTGTCCAATATTCTGTCTAGAAGGGGTTCTTGAACAAACATCCTCTCCAAAATGCCAGGCGGCACCTATTTCAGGATCTCTGTCTATCCACACTGCAGTTAAGAACCAGCTGTGAATGTACTTGAATGATCATCCCCTTATGCCAATAAATCTTTATGAGCTCCGAATTTGTCTATGAAATGTTTCTCTTGGCCCCTTCTCTCCAGCCAGTTTTTAGTTCACGGGCCGGACCAAGCCAAGTGGGAAGCCAAATGTGTCCAAGCCCACTGTTGTAGATTAAGGGCTGGCTTTTGGCCCCACGCATCACTGCACCCATCCCAGATACTGTACTCTTAGCTCCTTGTGGCTAAGGGCTGTTCCTCTGCCTTATAAACTCCGGGGCCTTTCTCAAGAATCATCCAGGCACATCATGGTGCTCTATGTGTGAGGGGAAGGAGCAATGGGCTTATAATTGGAGAATCAGCTCTACAATGCTCCGCAGGAGCAGATGCTCTGGTCACTCCACTTATCAACTGGGTACAATATTCTGTGTTCCTAATTGTAATGTACTGGCCGCTTTCCTACATTAATCACTGCAGTGTCTCTCAACTGGTGTTCCGATTGCAATTTCACCAGGAAGTTTAATGTTTTTTTTTTTTCAGGACAGTGACCCCTCTTACTAACATTTCTCAGTACCGAATAATCACTCTCTTCTCAGTCTGTAGTGCTAGAGAGTAGCTAGTGACTAGGCCTAGAAAGTAGACAGTCAGCAAATGCTTGCCACCCTGCTGAGGATGGAGACCCTATCAACTGGCAGCACTTAGGGCACAGGCAGGAAGAGAGCACGTTTGAGCCAGCCTGAGCTATGTAATGAAATCCTGTCTCAAAAATCAAACTCAAGTTTGTTGGACTAAATGGTCTAACTTAAACCCCAAAAGTAGCCATAGGTATGGGGAGTAATACGAAAGCCAGAGGAACATTCAGGCTTGAAGATGGTTTCACTTAGCAGTGCTGGATGAATGGGAAGGGGGCGTGGTCATTCATTTGATGATTTGGGTAGCAGGTGGTGGAGTCTAACGCGCAGGTTGGCAGAGGGGTGTGTGCCTGACAGCAGAGTCTGGTCGATCTTACTCCTGTTTGTGCTGACTGGTACTCTTACATCATCTTCAGGTACTCCTCATCCCCACCTCAACACCCTTTGTAAATGAGCAAAAGTTTAACAGAGACCAAGACTCAAGGCCGTGTCTGCACCTTTCAGTGCATGACTTGTCTGACATCCCAGTACTGCCTTCAGCTCAGAATTGTAGTTGATGGGTGCTTTTAAATGTTCCGTAAAAGTCAAGGAGTATAATACTGTGACAGAGAAAGCTCATTTGTGACCCCAGACAGTTCACAAGGAACTTGTGATAAAGCAAACTAGGGGATGGCATATGTGTCCTTCTCCCCAGAAGCAAGGCGGAGAGGGGGGTGTGGAGTATAATGCACAGGAGGGGAGCAGAGCAGAGGTGCTAGAGACTATTGTGTGACTGTCATCTAGAAAAGGCACATATGTAGCCTCCAGAATCCAGACTGTGAGAGAACTGTCTGCACACACATCTGTCCTGTCCATTTCTTACTCATGCTAGACCTTCTGCAGAGAGACAATGGCACAGGATTCCCCCACGCTGTTTGATGGAGTCAAGGAGTCTAGTAGTCACAGCCATGTGAGAGTCTTGTAGTAATAGGAGCGGTGGGGCTGCGTCCCCAGCACCCCGGCCGCCTGCTAGCTTATGCCCGAAATAACAACACACAAACTGTATTCTTTTAAACACTGCTTGGCCCATTTCTATCTAGCCTCTTCTAGGCTAATTCTCACATATTAATTTAGCCCATTTCTAATCTTCTGTGTAGCACAGCTAGGTGCGCTTACTGGGAAGATTCTAGCCTACGTCCATCCTGGGTTGGAGCTTCATCGCATGTGCCTCAGAGAGCAGAGCTATCCCTGCATCCGCCCAGGAGCCGGGAGCATGGCGTCTCTGCTCCAGCGAGCAGAGCTGTTAGTCTCTTCCTCTTCCTCCCAGCATTCTATTCTGTTTACTCCTCCCACCTATATTTTAAGCTATGAGGCCAACCAGTTTCTTTTTATTGCTTAACCAATGAAATCAACAGATTGATATATGACACTCCCACATCAGAGTCTGATTTCCCTCTTTGAGTAAGTCAGCAGCTAAACCTCAGAGAGAGCTCCAAGAACCCTTAGACCAATTCCAACTGGCCACTGCTGGCTTTGACAACTTGGCACAGCTAGGGTCATCTGAGAATAAGAAACCTCAGTTGAGAAAACATCTCCATCAGATTGCCTGTAGTCAAGTCTACAAGGGATTTTCTTGATTATTGATTGTTGTAAAAGGGCCCGTCTCTCTGTGGGGGCTGGTGGTTCTCTGTGCTATAAGAAACAGGCTGGGCAAGCCAGTAAGTCATGATTCTTCAAAGCCCTCTGACTTCCCTGCACTGTAAAATATAAGGTGAAATATGCTCTATCCTCCCTAAGTCGCTTTTGGTCATTGTGTTTTATTAGGGTGGCAACTCAAGGAAGCACTCTGGAGACAGGAACTGAAGCAGAGATGATGGTGCTGTGGGAGTATGAATGTAATTGGCCCCCATAAGCTCAGGAAATGACACTACTGGGAGGTGTGGCTTTTTTGGAGTAGGTGTGGCCTTGTTGGAGGAAGCATGTCACTGTGGGGGTAGGCTTTGAGGTCTCATATATGCTCAAGCCATGCCCAGTGTCCCAATTCACATCCTGTGGCCTGCTAAACAACATGTAACGCTCTTAGCTCTTTCTTCAGCACCACATCTGGCTGCATGCTGCCATGTCCCACCATGATGATAATGGACTGAACCTCTGAACTGTAAGCCACACAAGTCCTGTCTTCGTTAAGGTTCTATTGCTGTGAAGAGACACCATGACCATGACAACACTTATAAAGAATACTTAATCTGATGGCTTACAGTTCAAAGGGTTAGAGTCCATATCTGTCCAAGACCAGGTAAATGACAGTAACTGAGAGCTTTTGTCCTGATCCATAAGCAGGAGGAAGAAAGACAGACAGACACAGAGAGATAGGAACAAATACAAGTAGGGACTACCATGGACTTTTGAAATGTCTAAGCCTCCAGACACAAACCTCCTCCAACACAACCAAGTCAGTTCATTCTTCCCAAAGTTTCACTGAGCAACCATTCAGATATATAGTCCATGACCCCCTGTCCAGGCTCAGCATGCCCAGAGTGAGCTGGGCCCTCCCACATTAGCCATTAACCAAGAAAATGCCCCCTGGAGACTTGCCTACAGTCTGATGGAAGCATTTTGTCAACTGAGGTTCTCTCTTCCCAGATGACCCGAGTTTGTGTCAAACAGAACCAAATAAGAAACAGCAAAACACTGAGAACAGCTAAGTGGACCAAGACTCTTCATTTTCTTGGTCTACTTTTTTCTGTTTTCTTTTTTGTTCTAAAATCTTTAAGAAAATGTAGCCAAGGGGGTGAAATATAAAAGTAATCTGACTCCAGTATTCTTTACAAAATTATTAAAGGGAAAAAGAAATCACATTGAAAAAGAAAACCCCTGAGTCATCAGAAATCCCACGGTCATTCTGTCTCGTCCTTACTGTTATGTGTCCGTTTGTAGTGCTATTTTAGGAGTGGAGAAGAGATTGTAATGTTCTGGATTATCTAAGATTTTAGACTGATATCTGCTTCTGAATATTTTTCAGAATAACAGACTATTAACCTTTAGCCATTATTTCCTTTTAGGCACTCATTAATTACTATTGTCAAGAGAGATATTATCACCATGTGTTGCTTGTTGCCAGTGAAGGGATGAAGAAGTATGGCAGTGATCCAGTGTTCAGGTTTTATCATGCCTACGGGACCCTGATGGAAGGTATTGCACTAGTCACCAGATGTTTTTGCAGTCTCTGAATCCTGGCTCTGAACTAAGAATACTTTTTTCCTCCCACACCCTAATCTTAATTTCCAGGTAAAACTCAAGAAGCCCTTCGGGAATTTGAGGCCATTAAAAATAAACAAGATGTATCACTGTGTTCGCTGATTGCACTAATGTATGTCCATAAGATGAGCCCCAATCCAGGTATAGTATTAAGCACAGTGTTTGGATGGATTGTCTATATCTGATTCACTTTGACTAATGGCTTTATTGTGGAAGGAACATTGTTCTGTGTAGTAGTTGGAATATGTGGCTATATTATGGAAGGAATGTTATTCTTGGTAGTAGTTGGGACATATGGCTATATTAGGAAAGTAACATTGTAATTTTCCTGGTTAGTAGTTGGGACACTTGGTTATATTATGGAAGGAACATTGTTCTGCACAGTGGTTGGGACATGTGACTATATTATGGGAGGAACATTGTTCATAAGCTGGTCTTTAAAGTTTAATTGTATTGTGCTGGTAAGTAGTATAACCTATGACTAAGAGAGAAGAGAATCCAAGCCACAGGTAACTTAAAAATATATGTGTATATGTCCAGTAGCAATAACACTGTAAATAGTTCAAATAATTAAATGAACTACATGTCATGAGTTTTTAAATATTAGAAGCATTTTTTTCTATTTTAAGAAACCTATCACATACCTCTTTCATGCCAAGCACACATGCACAGATTACAAAAACAAAATAAAACATTGCTTGACAAGTAAACAGGTGTGCACTTTCTATTAGGGGTGTGCCAGGTGTGTTTCAAAGTTATGAAACAGTTATACTGGTGTCTGTACATACGTGCTTCAGGATTGGGCTTCAGAGCCAGGTGGTTTGGGAGCTAGTCCTGACACTACCCCTGGTGTTTGTGTTACTTTAGAATGATTACAATGTTTTCTACGGTTCTTTAATGAAAGTATAATATAGTTGTCTATCTTGGGAATGACAGACACTACTCGGTTGTACTACATAACTAAGTGTGGCTTTGGCACATAAAAGGTGGATAATCTGATTGTGTGGCTGTTGTATCAACTTTAGCACAGTGGCTGTGCCCTAATCTACTATTTCAGCCAGCAACTGTGGCTCCGCAGCTAGCTGCCTGCTTCTCTAGTAGTGGCCTGGCCACTCGGTCACAGCCTGGCAGGAATTTTGTCCCACAGGCACCGGCTCTGTCACTGCCTCTAAAGGTAGCTTTAACGGAGTGTCTATCATTCTATTTATAAATAAGACTCCAAATTCAAGGCTGGGGTGAAGACCTGTATGCTCAGAGAGACTAATTAGCAAAAAAACTTACCTTCTCTCCTTCTTGGTGTCTTCAAAAGCCCATGCTCCCACTCTGCCATGCTACTGCAAATCCATCCCTACTACTTTCTGTGTCTCTTTACCTCTCCCAGATGCCCTCCGATGCTCTATGATCTGTGTCAACTAATTGCTAACTCAGCCTCCTGATCCAAGGTTAATTTTATTTAATCAGCACAAATAAAAACTCAGGGTTCATAGTGTAATCAAATATTCCCCAAGATGTGGTAGAATTTTTTATTTAATTTTTATTTACTTAAATATTATTATTTGTATGTGTGTCTGTCTATCCGTGAGGCAAGGGGTATGGGAGGAGCCGGCTTACGCATACCATGGCATGTTCAACTTTTCTTTCCTCCACCTTTTAAGGCAGGGTTTTTCATGTTTCTGCCACACTGGGAACTCCAGGTTATCTGACCCACAAGCTTCCAAGTGATTTTTCTCTGTCCATGTCTTAATTTTCTGTTGCTGTGAGAAAACACTGTGACCAAAAGCAACTTGGAGAGAAAAACGTTTAGTTCACCTTATAGATTGTAGTCTATCACTCAGGGCCAGAAATTGATGCAGAGGTCATGAAGTAGTGCTGTGTATTGGCTTCTTCCTCATGGGTTGTTCAGCCTGCTTTCTTTTACCATCCATGAGACCTGGCTTGGGGTACCACCACCCGCAGTGGGCTAGACCCTCCCACATCAATTATTAATCAAGAAATGTTCCCATAGACTTTCCCACAGGGCAATCTGGTGGGGAAATTTTTTCAATTAAGTTTCTTTCTTTCTTTCTAAATGACTTTAGCTAGGATCAAGTTGACATGAAAATCGACCCCTTGTCAGCCTGACACACAAATGTGTCGCCGTTCATCTAGAACCGTTCCTTGCCCATTTGTCTCGAAGATGACATGTTAAAGCTCCTCAGTCTTTAAAATTTTAAACACTTTAAAAGTTGGGTCTCTTTAAAATACTCAAGGTGTCTAAAATATTAAGTCTGTAAAATTCCCAAGTTTCTGTTAAATTCCAGTGTCTCTCTGTAGAATTTTAAAGTTACTTTAAAAAAATAAATATTTGGGGTCTCATAACTGTACATTCCTGTGAACTTAAAAAACAAGTTAATGACTTTCTTACTTCAAGAGGGAACAGTCAACTTCAACAGTGTATGTAATTGAGTGTCCAGTGTCTGGAAATGACTCATGATCTTCTGGGCTCCAAAGGACTTAGACAGTTGTGCTTCTCTGGTCTGCCATTCATAACACTTGTACCTTATCTAATCAGCCTTCATCCACTCGTGTTGCTGTTCTTGGTGGTTATCCCATGGCATCTCCAAAATGTTGGAGTCTAGACTACAACTGGGCTACACCTTCACCAGTAGCCTCCCCAAGTCTCAGCTTCTCTCCATGACCCCTTCACCTCTTCAAAACCATTACCACCTGGGAGACTGTTACACCAAGTTCAGCTGCTAGCACAAGGTACAACCGTGGCCTCCTCTGGACCACAGTTGTCTGTGTGCTGACTCCAGGAATGTCCTTCTCGAAAGACCTTGCTTCAGTGATGCTGCTCTCTTCTTAACCACCACGAATTCCCCCGGTCACACTAAACCAGCATTTAGTTGTCCCAAAGCAAAGGTTTATCTTCACTGGTGCTTAGCTATTGTTAATCATGTCTGATTTTTTAGCCCCAGCTGACCAGAAGCACAGATTCTTTATTTAAAATCAAACTGCCATGCTAGAGTCTTTGAGGGACTCTGACATTTCACAGACCAGACCTCCATCATCTGCGCTGTTCTCAGCATTATTTCCTAAGTTCCCAGAGAACAGCACACTGAGCTCTGAGCACTCAGTTCTTTTTCCAGCTCAAAGTCACAAAGGCCCTGAACAGTGCTCCCCAAAACACCATGGTCAGGTCAGTCACCTCATGACCCGATATCAATTTCCATTATAGTTAGAGGTTTGCTGCTATGATAAAACATTTGCAAAGCAACTTCAGGAGAAAAGGGTTTATTTCATCTTACAGTTTGTGGACCGTTATCCTGGGAAGTCAGCAGGAACCTGGAGGCATGGAAATATGCAGAGGCTGTGGGAGTCGGGCGTGAGGGACCTGCTCGGTGCTGACTTGCCCCTCATGGCTTGCTCCAACTGAGTCTAGGACCACCAGCCCAGGGTTGGCACCATATATAGTGAGCTTGGCCCTCCCATATCAATGATTAATCAACAGAATGGCCCACAAGCTAATCCTGAAGGGACGTTTTCTCAATTGAAGTTCCCAAATCGCTCTAGTTAGTGTCAAACTGACATAAACCTAACCAACACAGTGTGCCTCCCATCTCAGTGTAGGAGCTCTGAGATAGATGTGTGCTGTCTCTTCTAGGCCTTTTACATAGGTTCTGGGGATCAAACTTGTGATACCAAGCTTATGCTGTAAGCATTTTTACACACCGAGTCATCTTGCCAGCCCGATTTTTAATTTACTTTTTAAATCTTAAGTTGATACCTGATTGATTAGTCAATTTATGTATGGAACAAGTTGAATGTATGGATCTGTCTTTCAACTGTGAGTTTAAAGGCCTGGACACATTCTCTCTGAAGATAATTTAGCCTTGGTTGAAACGTACTCGGAGTATAAAATAAGCCCATTTCAAAGATTTGGTTTTTTAAAAAAGAGCAAATTCAGTAACTCTTATCCACTTTATATTTTTAATTTGTACATACTGGGTTAAATAAGGCATTATTCAGATTCATTTTGATATTTTTTCTTTTTTTTTTTTTTCTCTTTTCGGATTTGTTTGTTTGATTGATTTTGTTTTCAAGGCAAGGATTCTCTTTGATGTAGTCCTGGCAGACCTGGAATCCTCTTTGGAGACCAGGCCAACCTTGAACTCACAGAGATCACGTCTCTGCCTCCCAAGTGTTAGCATTAAAGGTGTGCACCCTCACAGCCTGACTTGCTTGTTCTTCTTAACTGACTCAGCATACCTTCAGTATTTAGATGGCATTTATAGTGTGTATTTTGTTATTATTAATAATGCTGTCCTTGAGAGAATAACTCAATTCTCTACCTGGTTAGTCATCTAACCTATCCTAAACACTTGATCTGAATTTTAATTTAGATTTAATATTATTTCCCCCCCTCAGATAGAGAAGCTATCCTGGAATTAGACACCAAAATGAAGGAGCAACGTAAGGAAGCCGGACGCAAAGCCTTGTATCACGCAGGCCTATTTTTGTGGCACATTGGTCGCCATGATAAGGCAAGAGAATATATTGACAGAATGTCGAAAATGCCACATGATGGCAATGAGGTGACCGCTTTTCCTAATTTAAAACAATGATATTGAAAGAAAATTGTGTTACTGTATAGTAGTATCCTTTGTTTGTTTATTTATTATAGCCACTCTGGTCTCAATAAATAAGAACTTCCTTTTAATATTCTTTATTGCAAAATAGGACTTTTAAAGGTAGCCTATTTCTTGCATCGTGAGCTTATTTGTTACCTTTACCTTACAAATAGCCTTCCTGTATATGGGAATATTCATAAATAATGTGGTTGGACTGAGGTTTCTTGTTTCTGTACTAGTAACTCTAGAGTGGATCTGTAGCCTGTTTTCTTCTGTTCCCTTTCTGTCCCCCTTCCTTTCCTCTCATTGAACATGTCTGCCCTACGACTCCTGTATTGTAGTATTGGTAATCCACACAGGAAGAGCGCACAGGCTTTGTTTTCTTGGGTAAATCAGTATAGGACACCTGCCTCGCCTGCCTCCTGGGAAGAATGAAGTGATTGGCAGAGATGTGATTAAGATGCCCATGTAGATAACGGCTGACATTTATTGCTTACCTATTTTGTACAAACCATTACTTTGATGAATATTTCCCTCAATCACATAACATCTGAAAGGTTAAGTGATAGAAAGCATTTTCCCCATCATGTAACATCTGTAAAGTTAAGTGATGGGGGGGGGGATGTTTAGAAGGGAAATAGCATTTCAGCTAAAACCAAGAAAGCAAGCCCCCAGCCCCGCCCCAACCAGTTTGACCAGCAAACCTGGAAAGGGGGAGTAGTTACCCCAGGTTGGAGATGATAGGTAGAGATGAAGACACCATTTCTGCTTACCTTGAGGGCTTTACATTTGATGGAACATGGGGTACATGAAAATGGTAAAACTGTAGGGAAATAGAAGGATCACGGTTGCTAGGCACGAGTATCTATAGATAATTTGACAGACATCAAGAAATCCTTAAAGACTTTCAGTCATGAACGTTACATGTTTACAGTGCAGATCAGGAAAATTAATTGTTTATAAGCTGAACTGATTTAGATAGAAACTAAAATTTGGAGAAAAGACTATATTCTGGCCGAAGGTTTTGAGTTGCCCAGAGGAGTAACAAGTAAAATTGTTAAAGACCCACCAAGATTTGTCAGCTGATCCTGGTGAGATCTGGTTTCCGTGAGGAGCAGGTGTTGAGTGGAGACACTGACAGCAGAGGGCAGCGAGATGTCGTGTTCACATGTGCTGTGTGCCGAGTGCTGGCCAAACAGGCCAGACAGTGAGCTTCAGGAAAGGAAGGCAGCTGAAGGCTCAGTGAGCCCTCAGAAATAGGCTTTGGAACATAGTCACATGGTAGGCGGCCTCCTTAGTTGGAGGGGCGCGGGTTGATAGCCTCACCCATAGCTCTAAGTGAACGTGCAGGGAGGCAAGTGTGACCTTTATTAAATGCCATATATGTTACTCTAAAAACATAACAAGGAGAACAAATCCCATTTCCCATTTGACTTTAAAGGGAAACTATCTACTTTGCGGTCATAGAGACCTTCCGATCCATTGGGAATACCCGTGATTTCAGTTCTCATTTCCCAGGACTTTTCTAACTCACGAGACTGTTGCAGAGCTGTGAAGGTAGCTGTGCACTTCTCTAGGTCTTTATCATGTGCAAAGTAAGGCATCATTTATCCTCCTTACCCCGGCTCATTGGCGCTGTATGCGAAGAGAGACGACACATCCTCACAGAGTGAGCCACACGGCAGCTATGACTATGCTGATATCATGGTGGCCATTTGCTGTCAAAGGCCCCAAGAAGGAGGTGTGTTTCAGCAGGAATGTGATCACTGACAAACTTTGTGATCGTCATACTGACTCGGGTGGTGGTAACTTTCTTTTCCAGGGGCCGATTCTGAAAGCGTGGCTTGATATCACAAGAAGGAAAGAACCGTATGCTAAGAAAGCACTGAGGTATTTTGAGGAGGGATTGCAAGATGGAAATGATATTTTCGCTCTGCTTGGTAAGGTGAGTTGGAATCAAAGTGAATGAATCAAGTGTTTTGAAATTTACAACTTGAGATCTAATCCAAACTCACTAGGTCACCAAAGAGGATTCTTGTGATCCTGCTGTCAGCTGTTAGAGGAGCTCACATCTGTGTAGGGCAGAGTAGAGAATGGTGTCTCTACTAAAAGGCCTGAGTTCTGGATCAGTGCTCTGTCTGTGGTTGGTTCTTTATTCCCTCCTGCTCAGTGTTTCCCTTACATCTAGTGTGTGTGTGTGTGTGTGTGTGTGTGTGTGTGTGTGTGTGTGTGTGTGTGTGTCACAGGAGAGGAAGCATGACATGGAAAAGGTATGAACAGGGAGGAAAATGTGTACATTAAACCTAGTGTATGACTCGAGAGAAGATGGGAACTGCAGTCAAAAATAAAACGGGTGGGAGATGGGAGCTGAGGCATCAATTTGCCGTTGGAAAGGAGGTAGTCAATGCATTTGGCTTTTGAACAAAGACTTATAGACCATGAAGACTACAGCCCTGATAGCATGATGTAGAAAACATTAAAGATAAGAAGTGACAGATTTCAGTTACCTTAAGTCACCTTCAGGACACAGCGAGATATCCAGGCGGTCAGAGAAGAATGAGTGAGACGTTAAAGGCTAAAGGAAAGAAGGGGCACGGACCCAGGGCAGGGGTGATGAGGACAGGCGACCTATGTTTGTATTGGAAAGGTAGCTGGTGTAAAGCTTGAACAGCTTTGCACCTTGGTTTGCATTTTGAGGATAAACAGTTGTCAATTTTTAAACATCACTGTGAGCTGGACGAGTTAAGTCACAGCCTTTAATCTGTCTCCACTAACATCTCCTGAACACCTTTCAAAATTGATCGGTAGACTGCAGTGAGATGGCTCAGAAGGTAAAAGAATTTGCTAGAGCCTAAAAACCTGAGCTTGATCCCCAGAACCCACATGTGAAAAGGGAGGATGCGACAGACCCTGGAAGTTGTCATCTGACCTCCACCTGTGCGTCCTTGTACTCACCTGCAGGCACACACTGAATAAATACATACATAAATTAATTAATTAATTAATTAATTAATGATTGATACTGGAAGGTAGTGGATAAAAATGCTTTCCATGAAAACATAAGGGTGTAAAATTGATCCCTTAAACCACAAACAAGATTGGATGCCGTGACTGAGATCTGTAATCCCAGCACTCTGACAAAATGCAGGAGGAGGTGGGGTGGAGACAGGAGGATCACTCAGGAGCTCGTAGGCTAGCTACCCTGGTGTCCACAGGCGGAGAGAGACTGTGCCTTAACTGTACAGAAGGAAAGAGTTGACTCTGAGGTTCCACACATGTGCTGTGGTCCATACCTGCATTCAAACACCACAATAATAAAATTAAGTTTTTTCAGTACCATTTTAGGAGCTGAAAAGATGGCTCAGTGCTTAAGACCTCTTGCTGAGGATGTGAGTCCTGTTTGCAGCACCCACGTCTCCAGCTGAGGCTCCACTCCAAAGGATGCAGGGGCAACACAAGCACACAGTTAAAAATCGATCTTGAAAAGGCTGTTTTCTCTTTTAGCAGTGCTGGGGCCTCTTACAATCCCAGGGCTAAGCAAGTGCTCTGCTGCTGAGATATATTCCTAAGTGTTTTTCTTTTTTTTTTTTTAATTGAGAATAAATAAATAAATTTATACTGGGAATGGTGGTTCAACTCCTGTAATCTTGTAACTCCAATCAGCATAGGCTGTGTAATGAGACTGTGTAAATCACATATGTTCAAAAGTCGTTATTATTGACACTAAAGAAAGGAAAGAGGTGATTTCTAGCGTTCATTTCTTGCTACTGTCCCCATGTGTCTTCCAGCCAGTTTCCGAGGATAAGCTTGTACACATTTTTAGCAGCCCGCACAGCTAGTATAAAGGGTAATTGGATTCAGGAGCGCCCTCATTGTGCTGTTGTAGGAACCGGGCGTTGGCAAGTTTTTCAAGAGTTGGGGTTGTTGTCTTAATGATCTTGCTGCCCTCTATTCTTTAAAAGAAAGTGAGTGTGTAATCTTCCAGGGTTAGGCTAGTTTAGGTGTTAATATGAAGAATTTTAGAGGGTTTTACCTTTTACCGTGCTGTAATACTCATGATGGTTTAAATGATTTCTCTGAATTACCGTGGTGTGGTCTGTCTTATGCTGCTTCAACAAAAACACATGAAACATTATAGACATCATGACTCTCAATTAAAATCTCAGGAACTCGGAGGAGAGTCATGAGTTCAAGGTCCGTCTAGGCTCCATAGTTAAACTGTTTGAGAGCCCTGCAAATGAAAGAGACTAAAGCAAAGAAGCCAGAAACCAAGTGCTTTAAGAGGAACAGAAATGCATTCCTTACAGTTCTCATGCAAAGAGCTGGAAATCAAGGTGCTAGCAAGTGTGGTGTCTGGTGAGGGCCCTGCCTCCTACAGAATGGCACCTTGGACAGTCTTCCCTAATGGAGAAGTTCTCTTCCCCAAAGAAGAGCGGATGCCACGGCCCCGGCCCCTTTTACAGCATCACATTTTCACGGTGGACTGCCTCTGGTCAGCCCTACCTCCCAACACGGTTACTTTGGGAATTAGGTTTCAACGTCAGTTTTGGAAGAGACAAGAAATTGAAGCTCTGGGAGATCCACTGTAATTATGTTCATACTTTTCAATTAAGTCAGCGTAAGGGACTCATTAATACTCCAGGTAGCAGTAGCTGAAGATGCTGCTTTGTGTTCCTGAGGGACGGAGTGGTCTAAGGAAGAGCATACATGTTGACCATCAGCTTCCTGTGACAGGGCTTTCTTATTTCAGTATTAGCTATGTAGGTAGATTCCAAGAGAAAATTTGTACTAAAATTTATCCTAATTTTTCTTCTAGTATTGTCAATTATTTGAAAATCTAAATATTTTATTTTGACATATTGGATTTTTGGGTGACTATACCTTCCTATAACTATATGGAAATATGTATATATATGTATATATACATACACACATAAAAATACATATTGCACTTTTCTATTAAATGATGAGAGAAAAATGTTAATTTTTAATTTAGATATACTGAGGCAAAACTTAAAGATAATCTAGAAGGAAAAGTTAAAAGGGAAAAATATGATGATTTATGAATGTCCATTATGTTAGTGTGTCTGTGTGTGTGTGTGTCTGTGTGTGTGTGAGTTTGCGCTTGCACATGCATAGAAGAGCTTGCAGGGGTCAGTCCTCTCCCACCGTGTGGTTCTGGACGGTGAGCTCAGGTCATTAGGTGTTGGTGGCAGATGCCTTCCTCCACTGAGTCGTCCTGCAGGCCTCTCCATGCGTTTTCAATACTCTAATTACATTTATAGCTTATTTTCCTCTGGAAGAGACAATACATACAATGCACTGACCCTGTAAAATGTTCCCAGGCAGGCAGCACAGTAACACGTGAATGAGGGGTAGTTAGCACTGCTAAACTAGCCAGCTGTCGCACAGGGCGTGTTCTCTGTGAAATGGGTATGAATTGCACACTTCTGCAGTCCTTTTAAGGTCACCTACCATCTGTTAAGTATATGACCTCCAATTTAATGACTCATTTATGGACATTGTGGGCAGTTTTTTATTTTTCCTGTATACACCAACAGTTGGGCAAATAGCCGTCCTGGGTGTGCCTCTTCGTGACGTCTTTCAGTTCTGCCTGGAGATAACCCCGAGAAGTGATCTCATGGTGCTGTTGGAACTTTGTTTCGCTTATTTTCTAACCTGAACATAACATTTCTAAGTACAGAATAAAATATGAAAAATCGCTTTGGTTTTATATGCTCTTTAAAAAACCTCCAAGAGATACTTTATTCTACAAAGGTAATTTTCCCATTCTAAGGGCAATATTCTTTATACTTGTAAATGAGCTTTTTTTTTTTACTTGCTTGCTTTTTTGTTTTGAGACAGGGCCTTATTCTGTACCACATCTGCAGCTAGCCTGGCCTCAGTGTGTAGAAGAGAGACCCTAAATGTAGTCTCTCTTCCTGCCTCAGCTTCCTGAGTACTTCTGCATACTAGTTTAAAGTTTATCCTGTTATCAAGTTAAGAATCTTTTGTAGAGCAAAATTACTAATGTGTTAATTTCTGTGATATTTTAAGATATGATTTTGATAAAACTAAAAAAAAAAGCAGCAGTATTCTGCCTTAGCCCAGGCTGGCCCGAGAGGGCCTGGTGTACAAGGCCACAGTTTCCATGTCAACTTTCTCCTTCTATTAGGTCCTGTGCCTTGAAATGCGCCAGAATTATTCCGGAGCCCTGGAGACCGTGAGCCAAATAATTGTAAACTTCCCAAACTTCCTTCCTGCCTTTGAGAAAAAAATGAAATTGCAACTGGCATTACAGGATTGGGATCAGACTGTGGAGACGGCACAGAGGTCAAGTGGGAAATGATGTTACACCCTCTTTGATCTGGTTATGCATGAGGAAAATAATCTGGTTGTGTTCTGTCTGTTACAAGACCTTCATAATCAGCATAAATTTAATTTTTCAAGTAACATGCAATGATTTTATTCCAAGCAGCATAGAATTGCAAAGACACTCCAAATTGTACTGCTTTTAAACATGTAATTGGGGCTGGAGGTGCTCACTGCCAGCCTGACAGATCTGAAGTCTGGGTGGGTGTTTCACCCACATAAAGTCTTATGTGTGGAAGGCATGGACAAGGAGTCCTCAAAGCAGAAGACACTGTCTCAATTTATAAGGTGAAAAGTGACTGGGGAAGAAACAGGAAGTCAACTTTGGGCTTCCACATGCATGTGCACATATACGTGCCCATACACATGCTAGCACATATATATAGCATGCAACACATACCTATGCAAAAACCCTGAATTTGCTTATTTACATCAATATCTGAGTATTTTAAGATAGGCGCTTTCATCAATATGTCTCTCTGACGTTAGGAAACTGATATTAAGGAGAGATGAATCATATGCTAAGCAGCATAATTAATTTATGTAGCCGTTAAACGTAGGTCCTAGGGAGGAAAAGGGTTGAGTACGGCGGCATGCTGGAGTGGGAAGTCAGGAGGGGATGTGGAAGGTCTCACTGGAGAAGGGCATTTGAGAAGAAACCTGGAGAAGGTCATGGAAGCAAGCCTGCTTGTATGCAAGTGCTCCACTTGCTGTGGTTCCCATGGAGACCAGCTGAAAGTGTCAGATTCACTGAGACTGCTAGGAACTTAGAACTGAACCCAGGTCCTCTGCAAGAGCAGCAGGTGCTCTTAACCACTGACCTTGTCTCCAGCTCCTGAACTCAACATTTAATACACTGCTGTTTATAGTTAATATAGTATTAATTATAATGTAATTAACTATAGTTAACATTATTAATGTTAATGATATATAGCATACGTAATACTTTATGTAGCATTACCACAGTATTAAATGAGACAGGCACAACCCCTATTCATGTTTAAGTTCCAGATAACTTTAATTTTAAAGTAGTCATTAAAACTACTTAGTTGAGTAATGGAAAGGTCAAGGCACCAAACTTTTAATCCCTAAAAAAAACAAACAAAGTCATTAACTGCGTGTCTTCTTGCAGATTGCTGCTCCAGGACAGCAACAACGTGGAAGCTCTGAGAATGCTGGCTCTGTATTATCTATGCAGGGAGGGGGACATAGAGAAGGTAAATCGTGTTATACAATTTAAGTTGTCTGTGTCACAATGATTTTCATTACACACCCTTATAAATGCATGTGTGCATCCTCATTAGAAGCTCAAAATTCTATCTCGCAATATTGCTATTATAATTTTTAATCAGTTGCTAGAAATACAGAATTACAAAGACTTGATTGTCTTGTACCAACTAGTAAAGTACACATTTGCAGGGAAACTTCTCTCCAAAACGATTTTAGGTTGATTAAGTAGAGTATATGTATCTTTTATGTAAGATGCCAGTACATAGCATTGTCTTGAGCATATTTATACAAAGTAGAATTTGTAGTATGTTTGCAGTTTAATTGTTTGCATGAGTTAGATGAACTCAGGAACTACAATAAATAATTTGCTGTTGTTTCTGGTTTATGAACTGGGACTGGTATATAAAATAAAAAAAAAGATTGTTTTTGAAAAACGTAAAATAAATTCTTTATCCTAACCACTTTCATGATTTTTATATTATAGATACCATTTCAAATATAAACTCGGCTATCTGTGTAGTTCAAAGGTTCATGTAACATTTTTGTAACTATATTATCATTCCAACAGCCTTTGTGGCTTGCCTTCATTATTAAGGCGAGAGCTCAGTTTGTACATTTGTTGAATAACTGTGGCCATCTTCACCAATGCAAAGGCTTCTATTCAATGATGGTTATTTACAAGAAATAATTTTGTATAATTACTGGAGCTTTAAAAAAAAAAAGACTGGAGCTTCAAATTGATTTTAAGAAATCCTACAATATATAAGATTCCACTGGGGGACCCGAGGAAATACTCAGCATCTAAAGTGCTTTTATAAAAACATGAGGGTTTGAGTTTGGATCTCAAGTACCCATAAAAGAAGGTATGCTGGCACATGCTTGTATTGCTAACACTGGGGAGACAGTGCACACATACACACACACACATGCATAACACACAGGAGAAATTTGTAAAAACCCAAGGTCTTATCAGTAATAGAGAGCTGGAAAGATGGCTCAGTAGTGACTGATGCTCTTGTATTGCTGTACTCAGTGGTAGTTGTTGCTCTTGCAGAAAACTGGGTTCAGTTCCCAGCACCCCTGTGGCAGCTTACAGCCATCTGTGTTCCAAGGGATCTCACACCCTCTTTTGGCTTCCACAGGCAGCAGGCACATACATGGTATGTACACATACAAGCAGGCACTCACACATACATGTAAAATAAAATTAAATCATTAAGAATATATCAGTAATAGTATATTAGAGCATATATTCATGTAATGATTATTTTTTTCTTAGTTTGTTTTAAGGGTAATACTGTTTACCTTGTTTTAGGCTGCTTCCAAGCTGGAAAATTTAGCAAGTGCATTGGATGTCGTGGAACCACAGAATGCTCAACTATTTTATAAGATTACAATAGCCTTCAGCAGAACCGTAAGACTGCCTCCAAAATATACAACTAGTGATGGGCCATGCACTCCTCCTTGATGCGGTATCTAGAAGACAGGAAGCCCTTTTCCTTCTTAATAATGTTTAGTCCCTTTCCTTTCATCCTGTGCACTTCAGGTTGCATTTAATGTAGAGAAGCAAAGGTCTTTGTTGGGCTTCTTGTCTAGATTTGTTTTGTTTTATTCTTATTTTGGTTTTTTTTTTTTTTCAGTGTGGACGTAATCAACTCATTCTTCAAAAAGTTCAAGGTTTCCTAGAAAAAGCATTTAGTTTAACCCCGCAGCAAGCAGAAATTGCTACGGAGCTTGGCTACCAAATGATTCTGCAAGACAAAGTTAAGGAGGCCTGGAAGTGGTACAGGATTGCCATGACCCTGAACGAAAGCAACATCTCTGCAGTCACAGGTATGCTAATGCTTAGATGGTTTCCTCCAGGGGAAACCTGCTTGAAGGGCCAGCCCACTGAAGCAGAGTGTGTGTGTGTGTGTGTGTGTGTGTGTGTGTGTGTGTGTGTGTGTGTGTGCTGCTTCTATACACAAGAGGCTGTCATGTATCTTTAAAAATAACAATTTTTTTCACAAATACTATCTTGAAAGAATGGATTTCATTTGGTTGCTTCTATCAAGTTATGAATTGTGTGGTAAAAGATGTTACCTACTCCCCGGCTACTGATTTTCTCCCCGGCCTCCGCCCCTGATGTGTTCTTCTTTTAGTTTTTTTCAGTCTAAAGCAAGATTGCTGTGGAGGAAGAAAATGTTTTTGTTAACTTAGTTTAGTTGTTTGGAATACGCCTTGACTGCTTTTGTTTGATTTAGGACTCATCCGATGTCAGCTAATGGAAGGGCAGTTGCAGGATGCAGCCCAGCAGCTGGAGTTCTTCAGTGAATTCCAGCAGTCCATGGGGAAGTCCGCGGTAAGGCGTTTTCTCAGTTGGCAGGTCACAGCTGCTGTAATGAGACGTGAACTCTAAAGGACAGTTCAGCCGCAGCTCTAGACGGTGAAGAAGCGGTCACTTAATGTGCGACTGCATTTGTTAGTTTACCGCTGTGCAAGTTGACAGTAAATGTTTTTCTCAGTGATCTCAAAATTCCATGCAGCTAATACTTAGGTTTAATGATTTCATATCAAAGGTTTAAACAATTTCTTATAAATAAAACTTCATGTATATTTGAAATCTAAACAGAAATAGATGGCTTTATAGCCAAATGGAATAACCTGTGAAATATACTTATTTTTCAGGAATTAATGTATTTGCATGCAGTTCTTGCTACCAAAAAAAATAACCGACAGGAGGAAGTTATAAATCTGTTAGACGATGTTGTGAATACTCACTTGTCACACTTAGAAGATTTACCTCTTGGAATCCAGTATTTTGAGAAGCTCAATCCTGACTTCTTACTAGAAGTTGTTACTGAATATCTGAATTTCTGTCCGATTCAGGTAGGTAATTCTGCCCCTCGTCTCCTACACTGCCAGGCTAACAAGTTCTTTTTGCTGTGTTCAACTATATCTGTACCTGTAATTAGCATTCATAATTGTGTTAACTGAAATCATTTTAAATCCATCTTTATAGAAATGTTTACTACCAATAAGGAAAGTAATGATTTGTAAAAACTAATTTAAAAATTTTTTTAAATCCTAGAACTCTCAGTTTAGAAGTATTAAAGGAGCTTAATGCTCGTGCTTGCTTCATATTTGGATCTGGTTGATAATGCCAACTGCCAATCTCACATTAGGCAAACTCAAATCTGCAGTTCTTTTTATTAAACCAATGAAGCCACTTCCCATATGAAATCAAACTCTACTTTATGCCAAAAGTGGACCATTGACTATTCTTTCTGTTCCTTGGAATGACATAGAGAGCATCTATTTATTTAGTCTAAAAATAATCATTTCTCTTCATAAAGTAGATAGTTAGCTTTGGATTAGATCCTTCTTGTGTGCAACATTCCCATTCTGTTCTGTGTGAGTGCAGGTGAGTCATTGTCTTTTTTATACCTACAGAGTTAACAGTTAACAATACCTTAATCTATTACTCATGCCTTTGAGTTCCAGAGTAGGACTCCTCATCTCTCTTGACATTCTGCATTCTAGGTTCACACTGCAATTACCATGCTCCTTTTAGCTCTTATCATCTGTTTTATATGGAACCTGATTGTCAGTCGCCATCTGCTTGATTTAGCTTGGAGATATTAGTGGTCTTTTGAAAGCCTTAGCAGTTTTGAGTAGTAGCCCTAGAAACCCGTGTGCCCTACCCGGGAACCCATTCCAACACGGCATACATTCATTAGACAGAGTCCCTTAGCATTGGCAGTAATTGCAATTAACCTATCTTCCTGTGCTCAGCTCATATTTCAACATAGAGCTTTTCAGATAACTCTACCCAATACACACTGCTAAAACCAAAGGTATTAGCATCCCCCTATTTACAGCCTTAGATGGTATGTGAACAACGAAAATAAGAAAAATGGTCTTCACCTGGGGAGCTCCGCAGAGTGTTTATTATCGTGTCATTTGCCAGGCCTTTAGATCCTCTTAAAACTGTGCTCTCCCAGAATCATTCTTGATGGTTAACTCAGGCTGATTGAGATCAGTCTCCTATGGCAGCATCCATCCGAGTTGCTTAGAGGGTTGAGTGCATATTTCAGTGTTCATTCAGCACCTATGCTTCTTTCTGCAGAGGTTTTATGACACGTGCAGTACACTGTGTGGAGCTGGGGAAATGTGCTTGGAGAAAAATACCTCTGGCCCCAACGGCCATATTTTAAAGGCTGGAGACACACCTTATGAAGACTGGATATAGTAGGGTGTGCTTCAGGGAAACAGCAGAACAGGGAGAGATGACGACAACTTTGTGAAAGGGTCGGAGTAGGCCTTAGGGAAGGAAGTGAAGGTGACCTGTGGAAGCAGCTGGTCTCAACAAAGGGAACAGCTGATGAAGATGCCCACGGGGACAGGAGGGGATGAGTGTGACTGGACTGGGAGTGGGGGTGGGAGGGGAGAAGTCACGGGTGAGACTGTCACAGGGGAGACAAGGACAGACAAGGCTTCTGTCCGTGAGGACTTCAGAGGATTTCTTTGATAATTGTGCTAAGGATAAACCAAATCATAGTTCACAAAATAATATATTCCTTGGTAGCTAGATCTCTAATCCAATTACACATCCCGTTTTTCTCATAATGCAGTTTTTATCGGCATGTTATAACTTGGTCAGTTTACATGGGAACATTCCAGAAAGGCAACACTGGCCACAGATCTACCTGTTCCCCCTTCATTGGCCTCTTTCACATTCCGTTTTCTTCTTTCTAACCTAACAAGTATAATCTCAAAGATTGTCTCTAGTCTTCTGTTTTTAATATTTGACTGTATAGGAACCCCTAGTAAAAGTGATGGCTGTTTTATTTGGATGAAGTTGCCCACACCTATAATTCGAGCTCTTAAGTAGCAGAGGTGACAGAATTTTGTGAGGGTGAGGTCAGCCTGGGTTGCATAGTGAGGCCCGGTCTCAAAATATAACAAACAACATAAAATATAAGAAAGAATGAGAGTTGTTCTCAGTATTTCTTAGCAGGTGGCAGGGTGACATTTTCTTCAAAACACGATTACTTTTTGCCCTGACTGCCGAAAAACTCACTATGTAGACCGGACTGGCCTTAAACTCACAGAGATCCGCCTGCCTCTGCCTCCTGAGTGCTGGGATTAAAGGCGTGCGCTGCCACCTCTGATGGCTAGGTGACTATTAGATACTTAGCATCATTTTTACTTTAACTGTTTCTCTGGTGAGAAAAATCTGTATCAGTGACTTGTATTATTGCTATAACAAAAATACCCAATAAAAGCAACTTAAGGAGGGAAGGAAGGAAGGAGAGAAGGGAGGGAAGGAAAGAGGAAAAAAGGTTGGAAGGAATAAAGGAGGGGGAGAGGGAGGAAGGAAAGGTGGGCTGGCTTATTTTGGCTTACAGTTTGTAGGTATAGTCCGGCACGATGGAGAAGGGCTGGCAGCAGGGATGTGAGGTGACTGTTTACGTTGCATCCAGTCAGGAGGCAGAGAGATGAATGCGGTGCTCAACTCCTTTGTATTTGGTCCAGGAGTCCGGTTCATAGGATGGACTCGCCGCACTTAGAGTGGGACAGTCACTATCAACCATCACAACAGTTTTAAAGAATTAGCTTAGTTTCAATTCAAAGAAACATAAAATTCTGAACTTAAAGATACAGAAAGTCCCATAAAAGCAGCAGCACTGGGTGGAAAGCACTATAGGGTGTGTGCTGTGGGGATTTGAAGAGGTTAGGCAGTAGTCTTACTTCGAGTATCTTCTTGAGAACATGCTCTGTGCCTCAGCATAGGACAGGGAGTGTGGCACCTTATTGTTAGCCATGTGGCCCTCATCCAGAGGGATCCTCTGTAAAGGAGCACAGTCACTGACCTGAAGGATGCAGCCGATAGTACATCAGGAGAAGAGGATGGGGACAGCATCTTTCAGGTCAAGGAAGCAGCATCAGTGAAGCAATGCAGGGTATTTAACCAAGAAATGTCTCTTCTTTTTTTTCAACATATGTTTCTTTGAAAACTTTTGAACTGATAACTGCTTTCATGTGTTATCAAAATATTAATTACATAACAATCCCTAATTTCTAACTGCACAACCCACTATTTCTACAGTCTATTCATAGATGAACTAGGAAGATAATCTAATATTTGTCCAATTATATAGCAAAGGTAGTATGAAAAAAAAGCAAGAGAAATTTTATTAAAAATACCACTTTCTTCTAGTCACACTGAAATGAATGTATATATGATCCTGGCTAAATGCAGTTAGGAACTCAGCAAACTGCTCTGATTTGCTTTGTTTAGCCTGCAGGTCCCGGGCAACCTGTCTCCCCAGTTCTCAGACATTGTTCTTCAGTCTTGGAGACGATTATAAGGAGTGTCCCAGGTCTTCCGCAAGCTGTCTTCTTGATGGCCAAAGTGAAGTATTTGTCAGGTGATATATACTTTAGCTCTGAAAGTAACTGAGGAGTGTGGTCATGGTGTTGGCAGTGACAGATGGAAATGGGTCCTGTACTCCACTCCACGGAGCACAGTCACGTGCAGTGTGTATTATGTCTGTGAATGTGTGTTTCATCTGAAACTGAAAAAAAATGCCAAACCTGTTATCTTAGATCATTTCATCCCCGTGTTCATACAAGTGACTCCAATTAATTATTGTTAATCTTTTTCTTAAACAGTTTTCACTTGAAAACCTAACAGCAAGTAAGAGAGGCCATCCAAATATTAAAAATATATTGGAGAATAAATAGAAACATTAAAGTGTAGGATGTGTATGCTTTAGTGGACCAAGGGCATACTGGAAACACAATGCAGGCATTTATTTATGAAGCTTCAGATTCTTAGAATCTCTTGCAGTAGCAGCTATTAAGAGTGAAACCACGTTCAAGGACCCACTAGAGAGAGTAGTAGTTCATATCATTGGCACTACACATGAAGGCCTTTCTCAACCCCTTACCTCTATTATTGTAACAATATATTGGGGTCGGAGCTACAGATTGATAGAACCACTTGGTTTTGAGTCTAGCACCACTGACACACTTAAGTTTATCAGGCTTAGTGTTCTTATCCCCTTTTGCCATCGTTGTTCTAGGTATTAGGCATTACAGTAACAAAGATCCCAAAGTTACTGGTTTTGCTGATGGTTGGTTGCCAGACTTTGACAATATGTTTAGTAAATCATTGTGCTGTCTCTCAATAATCTGTCCGTTAATTTTCTACCTCTGAGGGGACAGTGGGTACTGTGAGGGTTCTGTAGGCTGAGTTCTTGTGAACTAGGAAACTGAATTCATCTCTGTTTTTTCTGTAGATAACAGGTAATGGTGAAGTACATTTAAACAGAAAATAATTTAGGACCCTTCCTCCCCCCATTCTTAGAAGGCTGGATGGGAAGTAGGCCTTGTTATATCTACTTAAAGGCAGTATTTGGGAACGGCACAAATGAGTCTGTATGGACTGCGTCCCAAGGCAGCAGCAGCACCTAGAGTCAAGGCTGAAGATGCTGTGCAGAGCCTCTGACAGCTCCGTCTTCCAGCCCAAGATTAACTTTACGATTCTTACACATTAATCTTAACCAATGCTTTAAAATTAAGTGGATTTTGTAAGACTTCCAGATACATAGCAGATGTTTTCCAAAATATTTAATATTTCAGTTGGTGTTTAAAGGCATTTTAATCTATGTCCCATGCTTTAAAATTTCAGGAATGTGTCATTGGCCTTCTTCCTATTTTACACACAGTCATGTAGCCCGGATTTAGAATGTGTCTTCTTTGTTAGTGTAAGTGATACCCCAGAATTCTAGGTTTATTAATGCATGTGTCTTTGTCCTAGTCACTTTTCTATTGCTATGATAAAACAGCAAGAGAAGGCAATTTATAGACGAAATGGTTTACGTGGCCTTAGGGGTCCAGAAGGATCCGATCTATTATGGTGGGGAAGTATGACAGCAAGTGCAGGCGCAGTGGCTGGAGCGAGAGGCTGGGATCAGTCTTCGCATGCGAACATGAAGCTCAGACTGTGAAACAGAAATGGCCCCTGCCCCCTCAGTGATGCATTTCCCCCAGCAAGGCCTCCATTTCTAAACCTCTGCAAACAGTGCCACCAGCTGGCCACCAAGGGCTCAAATGCTCAAGCCTCTGGGAGACAATTGTCATAGAAATGATGACAGTTCAAAGCCCTTTTAATGCAATCAGGAACAACTGTTTAGAAGGAAAATGAAGGTAGATTTTTAGTCCTGCTTGGAATAATGGGGACCAACTGGCATCCTTTATGTTTTCCCTGGCTTGCTGTGACCTGCTCTTGGTCTGACATAGAGGCCTGTCTTAGGTGACTCCAGGATGGGGGCATGGCTTCAAGAACAGAGGGTTTAAACAGCAGAACCATAGCTGCTTATAGCCTGGGTCCTGTCTGGGTTCTACCTCTAGGATGGGGGCATGGCTTCAAGAACAGAGGGTTTAAACAGTAGAACCATAGCTGCTTATAGCCTGGGTCCTGTCTGGGTTCTACCTCAAGGATGGGGGCATGGCTTCAAGAACAGAGGGTTTAAACAGTAGAACCATAGCTGCTTATAGCCTGGGTCCTGTCTGGGTTCTACCTCTGAACTCCGCAGCCTCACGGGCGCTGTTTCCCCCATTAGGTGACACCGAAGCCGCGTACAACAACCTGCAGCATTGCCTGGAGCGCAGCCCATCTCATGCAGAGGCCCACCTCTTGATGGCACAGGTGTATTTGTCTCAAGAAAAAGTCAAACTGTGTTCTCAGGCCCTGGAACTTTGTCTGAGCTATAATTTTAATGTAAGTATTCCAGATTAAAATGGTTAAGACATACCCTGTACTTTTAATGAATGTATACATGTTCAATTGGTTTACATCTGAATCTAAAATATTTTGCCAATAAATATTTTAATAGAATTTTGAAATTACAAGAAATGGGAGAAAAAGTTCAGGTGTCTTTGATAAAGATTAAAAATAAAGTGTGAATTGCCCCAACACAACCAGCACAATGTCAGACTACCTAGGCAGTAGGAACTGTAATCCTCGCGACTTAAGAGGCTGGCGACCAGGAGCTCCAGGCCAGCCTGGACAATATGGAAAACCTATTACAGCATACACACGCACGTGCACACATACACACACACACACACACACACACACACACACACACACACACACACCAAAGCAATAAAATAAATTTGTATGAATTTGGTAATTAATGATTAAGAATCAACTTCTAGACTTTGTAAGCCTCAGGGGTTTTTTTGTACAATTTATTGAGTAAGTACTTGTTACAATGAGAATTAAATATAGCAATTAGTATATATACAATAATTTTGAACCATGGACAATTGTGCAAGTACTTTTATGGGTAAGGTTAGTAAATGTTGCTGCCCATTTTTTTTCTTGAACTTTGCTTTTCTTTCTTTTCTCTCTTTCTCTCTTTTTTTTTTTTTGTTCCTTTTCTGCTTTTTTTTTTAGAGGTGGTATCTTTCTTTGTAAGTTAGGCTGGCCGGGAATTCACTTTGTAGACCAGGCTGTCTACAAACTTACAGCAGTCCTCCTGCCTCAGCGTCCTCAGACCTAGGAGTATAGGTGGGAACCACCACAACCTCTTAAAGTTGTTTTCTCGTAATCTCTTTTTAAGACTCATTATCAGGTAATACACATTAATTTTCAAAATGAATACTATGTGGTTTGCAGCTATAAAGACACTTCTTACTATTCATAAAATTTCAGTTAATTTTTCCTGAATGCTTTCAGCACTATTTAAGACTCGTAGAAGAAGCATCAAACTGGTGGTTCACTCCATTATTGAGGGAAAACTATTGAATGAGCTGGACAATTCAGATTCTAAGTAAGAGTCCAGAGCTAGCTTTGCTTTTCCTTAGGACAGTAGAGCTCTCAATGGAGGAGCAGCCGGTGCTGTGCCCATGCCCTGTGCACCAGTCTCAGGATGAGGAGTAAGGTCCATTCAGTTCCCAGGTGCACAGCCTCTCGCCACTGGAGGGCTAAGGCTCCTTTGTTCTTTGGTGGCTTCCATCCACCACTCTGGTAGCCGTCTCCTTTGGCTTCTCTTCATCTACTCTGTTAGCCCCTTCTGTGCTCTCTGTATAGCGGTTACAGCTGCGATACAAGTAGAAGATTCTTCACTTTGTGTTTAGGGGTAGTATGAAAAGGGAAGGCCAATATTTAAGGAAAGCACCTTTGTATTAAAAGTAGCTTTTAACATATTATTAAAAGTAAAACTTAGTATTAAAAGTAAAAGTAATAGAAATGTAGGGTTTTTTTCCGGAAATCTAAGAGACCTATCACTACTAGAGGAGCCTCAAATAAAGATATCTCTTTACTGAAAATTCAAATTTTATAATGTAATTGTTAGCCTGTAAAAAAAAAATCAGTTATTCAACCTCTTAGACCTCAGGAGGATGCTAGAGTTGCAAATTCCCTGGACATTAGAGTTAGCAAGATTAGGCTTCTACATGGTTGGTCAAGATGTACAGTATTTGGGTCTGGTTAATTTCAGTATGTGAGGGGTTTTTTTTTCTCTTTTTTAATTTGCAAGTCCTTTCTAATAAAATTTTAATTTAAAATTATGATGAGGAAGTGAATAAGTAAAAAGTCAGAAATAGACGTTGCGGATAGGATCACAAATGAGCTATGCTCAGGAATCCTGTATCATACTTGGTGGGTTGTTAATTCTGTTTTTCCAGTGTGTACACTCCAGAGAATTACTGCTAATTTTTTCCTCAGGTGAGAGACTACCCGTTATATCATTTAATCAAAGCACAGTCACAGAAGAAAATGGGAGAGGTAGCAGAAGCAATTAAAACTCTGCACATGGCAATGAACCTGCCAGGAATGAGGAAAAGCAGAGCCTCCTCGAAGTCAAAGCACAGAACTGAGGTTGATGCGAGCCATCGATTATCAATCTTTCTTGAGTTGGTGGAGGTTCACCGCTTAAATGGAGAACAGGTAAGTTAGCTCAGATTGGAGTTTGTGTGTGTGTGTGTGTGTGTGTGTGTGTGTGTGTGTGTGTGTACTACTTCCCTAATCTCCTGTGTAATATGTAATACATAGATTTGTAGTTCTATTTGAAAAACCTTCTACATATATGTATATAATATATACATAATATATATGTATATATTTAGCAACAGACTTTTTCCTTAGTTTTCAGTAAAGCATGTGCATTCTGCAAGTGCCTGGAAGTTAAATGTAATTTGTCTGGATGACTTTTCCAGTGTGTCTGCCTTGTTGACCACCATGAAATAAAGTCATACAATTTATGATTCTCTTCTGGAATAGTAGTGACTCTGTATAGCAACTGCTGTCATCCTGGTTGTAAGAAAATAATCACTTGACTAATATTTATAACCTCGACTGGTTTTCGTCTCCTTACACTTACAGACTTTACGTAAAAATCTATCAGTTTATTTTTGTAAATACCATGAATGTACTGACATCTCTTAGTCATTGTGTTTAGGTAGAAGAGCTTCCTCTCTGGGGTAATTTGTTTTGAAGGAGTCTTTAATTTTTTTCTTTACAGCACGAGGCAGCCAAGGTTTTGCAAGATGCCATCCATGAGTTTTCTGGAACGTGTGAAGAATTGCGTGTCACTATTGCTAATGCAGACCTGGCTCTGGCTCAAGGAGATACAGAGCGTGCGTTAAACATGCTTCGGAATGTCACAACGGACCAGCCTTATTTTACAGAGGCCAAAGAGAAAATGGCAGATATTTACCTGAAGCATAGGAAAGAGAAAATGTTATATATCACCTGTTACAGGTAAGTAGTTACAGGGAACCTTTCCCTCCTGAAATGAACACTCTCGTTTACACTCTATCTTTTCATGTCACAGATTTTTTATAGGTCTTTTCTTGGAGGTGATCCCCTTCTTCCTTCTGTTCATGACCCCTCTCACCAAGGCCTTTATTCTAAAACAGAACCATGGTTGCTTCTCTATGGCCTTGTAGTTTCTTAAATCCTCTCACCAAATGGTCCTTCTAGCTCTGACTCCTTTGCTTGGAGAAAGAAAAGACAAAAGTTAGATACACTCTATAATAGCAACATGTTATGGCACCAGTTCAGGGAGCAGACAGGCATATTTAATACTTGGTGTATCTATTGGAGAAGAGGGAAATTGTAAGTGAGTATGCTCTAAACTCTAGTGGACAGTACCTTTAATAGCTTTGTCGCACCGAGGCCCTTAGAGTTACTGGGATGTACCTACATACATGTTTCTGTTCTTTGTCACAAACAAAACAGTAGCCACACAGACATACTGTGTGTGACTGAGTAAGCGGACCGAGTCATTCTTCGCTTACTGAGTCAGTCTTTGCTTATCAGAATATCCTGTGGTCTAACCAGACATTACTCAAATGCTTGGTAAGAAGTATTCAGAGAAACCCGCAGCTTCTCTTGGGCCAGATTCATCTTTCTGTACTATTCCTATGAGAGCCCAGTGTGATGGCCTGTAGCACTCAGCAGTCTGAGCCAGGAGGATTGTTGTGAGTTTGAGAGCAGCCTGCGCTATGTAAGAGTTTCAGGTCAGTGAGGTTGTGTAGCAAAACTCTTATCTCCACAAACAAAACAGAAACCAAAAGGCTATGCTGTGCTATGATAATGAAAAGCATGGTTGGTTTCAGGAAAATCTGATAGATTAGCTAGGGGCATGTTTTGTTTGTTTGTTTGTTTGTTTGTTTAACTGGCTCTTTGGAGCCCATTTCCTATGGAGGGTTACCTTGCTCAGATTAGCTACAGGAGGAAGGCCTTTGTCCTTCCTTAATGGAATCCACCCTTAGCATCATCTATAAAGTTGAAATAGTGGTTAGCTTTATCTAGCAAATAATAGTTAGATAAGATATGCTTAAAGCTGAGCAGCAAGCCAGGTGCACACTTGTCATTGGAGCACTTGGGGGTAGGGTGAAGCCGGAAGATAGCAGCAATCTAATTGCTGCAATTAAGTAAACAGCAGATCCTTGGTATTCTTGAGGTAATTCGTCTAATAATTTTTACCTCGAAGAGAGCTCAGGTTGTATAGGAGGACAACACAATGTATTCCTCCTGTTAAGGAATCCCTCTAGACAATGGGAGCCTGTCTGTTCACTGTCTACCTTTACTCTCCTCCGTGTATGTCAGAAAATGGAAAGAGTCAATTAAAAGTACATTTGATGTAGCAGAAAATGTATGCACGCAGAGTGTGTGGTTTTTAGCAAGATATTGCTGGCAATATTCTAAAGGCTGCTGTACACTTGAGGCACATGAGCCAACATTATAACTAACAGGTTTGTAAATGTTACCAGTATTCAATATGCTAAGTAGGGTTGGTCTAATTTCCAGAGAAATTGCTGAAAGAATACCAAGCCCCCGGTCCTTTCTGCTCCTTGGTGATGCCTACATGAACATTCAAGAGGTAAAATTTCTAATTCTACTTAACTCAAATTTATTTAAAAAAAAAAAAAAAACAACATGTGGAACTCTATAATTAGTGTAACTTTCTGCTAAAGGGAATTTGGCTTTTTCATCATGTTTAATATTTGAGTTCTAGTGATTGCAATAAAAGGTTAGCTTCCACAATGTTTTCCACATAGAGACTTAGCTCAGCGATCTTCTTATCTGCAGTAGAGATGTTGCTAGAAGAGTGTCTGAAGTTTCCTCTAAACAGAAAGGTGGAGAGAGAGCTTCTGACAGTTATGATGCCTGCCAGGAAATGCAGAGTTGCTATAGTCAAAGAGTGTGGTCACTGTGGGTATGCCTGCAGTGATGAATATCCGGCCTACTTCTATCTTCCATCTAGAATGATTTACTTTTATGTCCTGCACTATATACTGTGTTAAAACAAAAGTATTCCAGGTCGGAAGGGGCTTCCTTATGGAAATGTTGCTCTTTAATGGGTCCAATTAACTTGTTTTTAATGTCTGTTGTTTGTGTCTGACAATATTAGCCTGAAGAAGCCATAGTGGCCTACGAGCAAGCATTAAATCAGAACCCAAAAGATGGAACACTGGCAAGAAAAATTGGGAAAGCACTTGTCAAAACTCACAATTACTCCAAGGTAATTGCTTCACAGTGCCAGAACATCTGCTGGACCAAGCTGATCCCGACCTGCTGTGGAGAAGTCTTCATTTTCTGCATCTTTGCTGATATTAAGCTCTACATTCGTGTGTGCAAACTGGTATTGGTGTCATGTCAGATTTTCCCAGAGACTTTCTTTCTTCAGTGTTGTATTTTACGAGGATTGTTTTGACCCGAGCATTTCTTTAAGCTTCTTTTCAATCTTTGCAACCAAATAATGGTCATAAAGTCACTAATATCACATTTCCTTTATCAAAGAATGTAGCATAATCATTTTCCTTTTGGCTGTGCCAGTTTTGTCATGCTGTAGCTTCAAGGAGGTTGTCTTTTTGTTTCTAATAGGGATAAAGTGCTTCCTTTGGTGTATTCTTGTATGTACAGCAACTAGAAATCCAACTAAAAAATGCAAATGCATTTAGGAAGGCTTACTGACCTCTAGAATAATCTCTAAACATATTTTACCAGCTATTGTTCATTATTCCTTTATTGTAAGAAAATGCTGGTTGCTATATGATCTGTGATTCTCTAAGAACAGCAACTTACTTCTCTGAAGCATAGATATATTCCTAAAATTCTTTATATGTTACTTCTGATTATCAGTATGCCTTATGCCTGGGATGTATGAAATTTCCTTGATTTTTTTTTAAGCCCTGACTGAAATGGACTTACTTTCTTTAGGCAATCACCTATTACGAAGCAGCTCTGAAGAGTGGGCAGCAGAATTGCCTTTGCTATGACCTGGCTGAGCTTCTACTAAGGCTGAAGTTGTATGAGAAAGCAGAGAAAGTTCTCCAGCATTCTCTAGCTCATGAACCTGGTATGAAAGTCATTCTTATTGGAAAAAAGTTTGCTTGAAAAATCTATTCCATTTATTTTTTAATACATAATTATATATTGATTTTCTTTATATTTTTACAGTGATTGGTAATACTAATTCACATATATTTTTATTCTTTCAGAACTCAACTCTGCCAAATGGGTGTGTTTTAAATCTAATAATAAATTTAATAAAAAAAAATAGTTCATTGTGTTATACTAGAACTTAATTTCTCAAAATTATATATACAAATTACAATTACTGGTATTTAAGCACATCAACACTTTTATAATTTTGGCCTTATAAAATTATTAATTTTTTAAAGAGTTCAAGCATCTTGAGAGGTTGCAGAGATAGCTCCATTGCTAACGTGCTTCCTCGAAGACCTGGGTTTGGATCCTTAGCACTGACATTTAAAAGAAAAATTTTAAGAAGCCCATCACCTTGTGAATGTAATCTTAGAAATGGGGAAGCAGAGACAATGTTTGAAAAAAAAAAAGCTGCACTTGAGAGAAAGATGCCATGTGACAGAGCTCAGGTGGAGGGGATTTTTATTGGAAAAGGGGGAAGGGAGAGGAGGGAGAGGAGAGACAAATAGTGCTTGACCTAAAGGTGCAGGATGTATCTGAAAATTTGTAGCAGATTGTAGCCTGTATTGTACGCTCCATAAATGATGCAACAGCTTACTTTTTTCTTATTTAGTGGCGTGGCATGCCTCCTTGTTTGGACTATTTATTGGACTTACTTGAAGTTTTACCTTGCATGCTAGTAGGTAATATTATTCTACAGGGTAATAGAGATGAGCCTAGATTAGAAACCAAACCTGTTAGCATTACTCTTTGGGCCCTTAATGATGGTGACTTATTAAAAATTAAAAAAAGCAGTTTCCTTCATAATCACATGCAGAGACTGTTCTATTTTAATGGCTTCAACAGACATTTTTATGGACTGAAAAATGACAGTTGCGATCTTGTTGTGACTGATGAGATTGCCTGCTAATAAGTGTCTAAAAACAAATGCCAATTACTGTTTGGTTCTCTGCATTGTCTTCTAGCCAATTACTATCCTAAATTTTTTTAAGGTTTTGCTATACTTTAACTATATAAAATTTTAAGTTATTTATTGTCAAAATCTTTTTTAAGAACAGTTTCTTTAATGTAGAGAAATATGGACAGGTATTAAAGATGATATCATCCCCTTTATATTCCATTCCTAGTAAATGAACTGTCAGCTCTCATGGAGGATGGGCGGTCCCAAGTCCTTCTAGCAAAAGTCTACTCTAAAATGGAAAGACCCAGCGATGCAATTGCCGCATTACAGCAGGTACGGTGTGTGTGACTGTGGGCCGAGGGTGGGAGATGGGCTGAAAATACTCCCTGTTGACCCGATAGTTCCAGAGCATGTGCCAAAAAAAATAAATAAAGATTCAGTCCCTAAGAAATGGTCCACATAAGACCCTGCAATTGTAATAGACAAAGATGCTCCACCATTTTATTTCTGCTACAGCTCAGCAACCCGGGAAAGTGGCACAGCTCGTGTGTGAGCGAGCTCAGTACTGAATATCTCCACTCACTTTCATCTCTCCTTTTTCCTGTACTCGGTGATTTTCAAAGCAGAAGTTTTGCATTTCTTTGGTTATTTTCTAAAGTAGTTAAATGATTTTCAGTCATTTTTCCACTTTCTTGTTTACTAACAATTTTTAATAAGAAAGTGAAAGTCATTATTCTATCAAGATGGTTATATGCCCTGTTTTGTGTCTATTAATGTGGTTTATTAAGGTAACTCTCAGATATTAATCAATCCTTATATTTATGAAAAATGTCAATAAATCAGGGTTCGAGTCTGCTTATTAAGCACTAAACAATAGGCATTCTCTCCTGCTTATTAATGTTCTCCAAGCCAGAAGTATGGATAAAAAAAAAATCTTTCCAATCTAGCAATGTGCTTGCATTCTTCCACAGGTGAAGAGCTCTCATTCGAAGATGCATGTGCTTAGCATGTTTCTGTACACTGACAGGTGATTTGCCCATCAGGAGACATTTAGGCAACTTCAAGGGCTTTTCATTCTGTTGCTATCATTTCTATGTTAGTTTTTTATCTTATAACAGAGATAATTCTTTACAATAGGTAGCTAGTTGCTGTGTTTTGTTTCCATCCCTTCTGAATAAATCATTAATTCCCAAGAGTAGAAAAACTAAGTTCAATAGCCTCATTGGGTTATGGTATGGCTTTTTCTTTACAAAAATATTTAATTAGTTCATAAGCTGTCAACATGCAATGTACTTGTTACTTATAATCTACCAATATTTCAATTTATTATTTTACTTCATTAATATAGTAAACATTTAGCATTTATAGTTATTTACTGATAGCATCTAGTGATCTTCTAATTGTTCTGTCACTGTTTCCTTTTGTGATTTTTTTTTTCCTGTGTTCATCCCTATAACATAGAAAAAGACTCAATATTGCAGTACTCTGGTTGGGCAGATACTGCCTGCTGGCTAATTTGCTAGTCGCTGCATGTTTGAGATCTTTATAAGGCTTACAGACCATCAGTGCTCATATTTATATTTATATCACACTGTAAAATTACATTCTTATATGACCTGTCGAAAAGCGCTTCTTTCCCTTTCCTGATTCTTTCTCCTTTTTCGATGCTTACTATTTTCTAGGCTCGTGAACTGCAGACTCGGATACTGAAGCGCGTTCAGATGGAGCAGCCAGATGCCGTTCCCTCCCAGAAGCACTTCGCAGCTGAAATTTGTGCAGAGATTGCAAAACACTCCGCTGCTCAGCGAGACTATGAAAAGGCAATTACATCTTATAAAGAGGCCCTGGTTCATTGTGAAACAGATAGTAAGGTCAGTGCTATTACAAAACTTGTAAGTACCTTTTATTCCAGGTGTCATCTAATTTACTTAGATGCAGAAGCCTCATAATATTATTAATAAAGATCATTTGACAATAAAAAACAGCAAAAAACAGGTTTTAGAAAATCAATACTGTTTCTGGAAAGCTTTCAGAGCGCATATGGGACTGGGGTAGAGCTCCACAGTATATTGCTTCCCTAGCATGTTCCAAGCTCTGGGCTCAGTCCCCAGTGGTAGAAAATCAAACAAAAAGCCTGGTGATGCCTTACCCTGGAGGGACTGCAGAGTTGGCACAATCAGTGACGTGCCTGCCACACAAACATAAGGACCCAGATTGACACCTTACACCACCACAAAGCTGTGTAAAACAGCTGGGCACAGCAGCACCCATCTCAACCCCACGGGTGAGTCAGAGCAGAAGGATCACGGGATTGCTAGAAAGTCAGCCTCTCTAAATTGGTGATCGGTGAGAGGCCATCTCTAACATGCAACAGAAAGTAACAGGGAAGTATACCTGATGTTGAACTCAGGCCTCCCTGCACACACCACCACACACACAAAATTTGTAGTGGAATAACCAATGTAAATGAAATCTGCAATTGCTTTATTTTAAATATTCATCTATGGTTTCATACTCAGTTTAAAGCTCCTTTTTAATCACGGCTATCTCAATCTAGTGTGATTCAGTTAGGTAAGCATGCTGTCCACTTCAGCATCTGTGGATGGTTCCCTGGTGCGGGGACTGAAGGTGACCGTAGTGACTCGGTGTTGTCACTGCTGGGATAGTCTTCAGTAAGGCATTCCAGGCAGGCACCCTGTCCAGCGGTGGCTAAGAGAGGAGGAACAGTAGCTCTGACTCAGAAGCCTATGTGGCCACTGTTAGTTGATCCCTTCTCACTTTACAATGAGACAGCAGGTTTAAAGAGCTTTGCCGTGGTCCTTTCAGAGAAGTCTGCACTGAAATGCGGTGTCCAGCTTTAGGGTCAGCAATGCCTTTTGTCTCCCTGTCTTTGAAGTGAGTTATCACCTGCTTTTCAGTCTTTTCCTGAGGGGTAGAGATGAATGTACCTATCGTTTACTGGGTCTATTGTGCATGACATTTTTATTGTGAGGAGTTTCAAACACGTGAAGTTTAATTTTATCCAGACATTTCATTCATTTTATTTTGAAGCCAGTTTCTGACTGTCTTGATTTCATTGCCTAGATAATGTTGGAACTGGCACAATTATACTTGGCCCAAGAAGACCTTGATGCCTCCCTACGGCACTGTGCACTGCTTCTCCAGAGGGACCAGGATAGTGAACCGGCCACCATGGTCAGTCTGGAGTTCTCTGCTCAAGCAGTTGGAATGTCTAAATTTACCATAGAACTATTACTAGATATGAGGTGCTATTCATTTTTGCTTATGGAAGAACAACCTATGGCTAACATGGGCGTGTCTCCCGACAAATACTGAAGATCATTCATTAGCCACACAGTTACAGGAGTGACAGCAAATTAGACTACACTCTGCTTTCCCTTGGGATCCTGAGGGGCATGTTGGATGGGTGTAGTTCTGTGGTCATCCTTCACGAGACCTGTTAATCCCTGAATTTGACATTCTGGGTTAATGTAAGATTCTAGTAGACTTCTGGAGTCACAGAAGCAGTAAATCGACAGATAGATAGATAGATAGATAGATAGATAGATAGATAGATAGATAGATAGATAGATAGATAGATACATAGATGATAGATAGATACATAGATAGATAGATGATGGATAGATGATAGATAGATAGATAGATAGATAGATAGATAGATAGATAGATAGATGATGGATAGATGATAGATAGATAGATAGATAGATAGATAGATAGATAGATAGATAGATAGACAGACAGATAGATGATGGATAGATGA
>NC_022011.1:76860077-76901708 GCF_000317375.1 Microtus ochrogaster | reverse complement strand
ATAGATAGATAGATAGATAGACAGACAGATAGATGATGGATAGATGATAGATAGATAGATAGATAGATAGATAGATAGATAGATAGATAGATAGATAGCAAAACCTCGATGTATCACTATCTTGTTTTACACGGTTCTTCTTTTCTACCTGGATCGAAGCTGTTTCAACTTTTAAATCTCATGTGTGTGACATTGTATAAGGCTCATTACAACTATGTAGAATATAACTCATCCTGCTTTAAAACACATGAAAAAATCTCAGCAGGTCTTACATGTTTTCCACTTGAAATATATGTAACATAAGTTTTTTTTTATCTTATTATTGACACTTTATCGTAGTGAGGCAAGTTTCTATAGTAGCACAGTGGAATGTTAAATAAGCTTCAAATTGGAGTTATAGATATATGTTTATAATTTTTATTTATAGTGTAAGGATAATAGGGGGTGTGCACTTCGGTCCAGTGCCCTCAGGGTTCAGAGGCATTGGGTCACCCTGAAACTGGAGCTAGAAGTTGTTATGAACTGCCCACGTGGGTGCTGGGAATTGAACTTGGGACTTCCGGAAGAGCAGTGAGTGCATGCTCTTAAACTCCATCTCTCTGTCCCTTCAAATTTATTTTTATGTCACCATGTGAAACATTCGGGGGTTTTTTCTTTTCAAAATAAAAATTTGTGAACAGAGCAATCTGGTTTGCATGCTTGATTAGCTTTTTGCAAATTCTTGTCCTTGTATTTTTCATAAATGTTTTTATAGGGATAAATCTTCTTTAAAAGAATAAACTTTGTAAAAAGATGTGGACTGTTTTTAGAACCAGCTTGTCTTTGCAGTTGATGGCTGACCTCATGTTCAGAAAACAGGACTATGAACAAGCAGTGTTCCACCTGCAGCAGCTTTTAGAGCGCAAGCCAGGTAAATGCACGCCGACAGTTTTCCTTCAAACGTAGTCATCCCGCTGTCTGCTTAGGTTTTGTTTGTTTGTTTTCCTTTTTAGCTTATCACCTGTTAGGGAAGGAGAAGTTGCTTGAATCTGACTCTGCTAATCCCACACTTGGGGCTGAGTAGCTCAGATGGCCATCAGGAAAAGGCCCACTGTCTGTTGGTGTCTGTAATTGTGAGCATCGCCTGGCTGGCCTACCGTGGAGTACCCGTTTTGCTCTAGTGACTTCACCATTCCAACTGTTTTTCACGTTTTCTTTTGTCTCCTCAAATTTCTGGCACTCCTACCACTTTCCTTCCCCTCACCTAAATGAGAACATGCAAGGAGTTGAAAGGGAATTTCATTCCCAGTTGCCCACATTGCAACGACAGTGCTCCATATTCTCTCTGCTGACTTTGCCCAAGCCCACCTTGATTTCCTGTAGGCCTCCATCGTGGCTTTCCTGCCCTTTCTTCTAATCTCCCACAGGTTGTTTTCGTTCTTCCTGAAGCTGTTGCCATTTCATATTGCTAGGAAGGAATTACCCGGTCTTATCTCTTTAAAACACAGACTTGGCTTCCTCTTGAGTAGGTTTAGCTGTTCTTGGCCATATTGCCCTCACACACTGGCGTTTCTTTGACAAGCTTTAGAGAACCCCTCTTGTGTCTCATGGGTGTTTTCTCCTAGGTTTCTGCTCCTCAACACCAGCATTTGCTGCAGACAGCTGATAGTTACTGGGTTGGTAGACTGGCTGCTTCTGAATATTTATAAATAAACATGGCCCTTCTTTTGTACAAGTGTATAGTAATTGTGCAAAGTTGGGTTCATGTCTTTTAGTATTGCTGGATTACAATGTCCTTACATTGACATTATGAAGAAATAGGTTTTTTTCGGGAAAAAAAAAAAGATACAAAAGTAGGGGATGGGGAGATACTGAGGATCTGTAAAAAAAAAAAAAACATGAAAAATGCAAGGGTGATGGCACAGTGAACCCAACATGGCATTTTCCTGTATGTATATACTGAGTCCACCATGTTCATTTTCATTAACCCTTTCTGTCCCTCTCCCTGCTACTCGCATCCCCTCCCTCTCTCAAATAGCACTACTCTTATGTGCACAATTTTCACCTCATCAGATACTGCCATTTTTAAGAAGAAATGTTTCATTCTCTCAAATGTCAATGCTAATGAAAAGATAACACAATGTAGGTTAGTCCTTCTGTGGTCCTTATTCCTTGAGCTAATGATGAATACATTTCAGCACTACTAGAAGGAGAGAATTTTTCAAGAAACTGGATTCCCAGTGTTGAAAGCACATATTTGCAAAATATGTCTCATGCATATTAGCAATAGCACACAAGAAGTTCAGCCAGGTAGTCTAACTTTTAGTCCTTGCTTAGTTAAATTCTACTTTTAGCCTCGTTGGCTTTCTGATGGACTATGCATCCTATTGTACAAAGACTGGTAAATGTGGCTAATCATATTGGAAGCTTACAAATCTCTTCCATACCTTCATTTGATTTCATTTCTGCAGTGTTCTGAAGGTTGATATTATATTCACTTTAAGAAAAAATTAGTCATCCTTAGGTAGATATAATTTATTTACTTGTCTTCACACTGCTAAAGAAAAGGTCAGTTTTGAATTTTCTTTCCTTACTTTCTGTTATTTATAATGATACCACAAGGCAGGATAAACACAATCTATAGACTCAAAATTAGGTTTTGGAGAGGGCCAAGAATTTGCTTGTGTAACTGAATAAATGCAATAAATGCAAATCTTCCAAAGTTCTTTTCTTAATTTTTTTATTCTGACAAATTGTGCAACATAAAATTTACCATCTTACCCATTTTTTTCTTTTTTAAAGATTTATTTACTTTATGTATGGTGTTGTATCTGCACATACAATTTATACCAGAAGAGGGCATCAGGTCCCACTATAGATAGTTTGAGCCACCATGTGAGTGCTGGGAATTGAACCCAGGACCTCTGGAAGAGCAGCCAGTGCTCATAACTGCTGAGCCGTCTCTCCAGCCTCATCCCAACCATTTTTAAGCATACAGTTCAGTGACTGTATGTATGTATGCTGACACTGTAGTGGAGCCATGGTTAACCACCCCAGCTTGTGTGATCTTGCCAAACTGTGACTTTGGGCCCTACTTCTCCTCTGTCTCTTTCCTCTGCTGACAATCTCCATTTTGCTGTCTGCTTCTGTGATTCTTAGCAAGTCCACATGGCTAACACGATAACCTGCAGCATTGTCTATGTGTCTGGCTTATTTCACTTAGCTTAGTCTTCAGAGTTCATCCCTCTTGTTATATTAAGAGTTTGCTTACATTTTCCAGAAGCTAATGTCTTATGTGTGCTTATATCACATTTATCTGCCATCTTTAATGGTATGGGTAGCTGTTGTGAGCAGCACTGCTCTAAAATGTGCACAAACACCTGGTTGAGATTTGACTCAGTACTCCAGACATGGCCTTATAAGAGTATGGATACATCATATAATACCATCTTTTTATTTTTCAAAGTTAAAATCAAGAATAATTTGTTTTAAAAATTGGGGCTATGTTTGTTTGCTCACGTAGATGTTTTAGTCCTGTGAATTCACCCTAAGAAAGTCCTCGTAGTAAGAGGTTTAATAAAGTCCTAATGAGCCCTGTGGTAATTGAAACAGAGGAGCCCTACAACCTAAAAATAAACTCCCAGAGAAATCACCTACTAATGTAATATACTGTCAGGCAGCTATTAAAATCATAGCATTGACAATTGACTCAGTGACAACTGGAAAATATTTATTATTTAATATTGAATCAAAATCAAAACCCTAAATATCAGCTAATTTTTTTTTCTGAGACAGGGTTTCTCTGTGCAGCTCTGGCTCTCCTGGAACTCACTCTGTAGACCAGACTGGCCTCAAACTCAGAGAGACCCAACTGCCTCTGCCTCTCGAGTGCTGGGAGTAAGCCAAATTTTATTTACAAATAATTTACCATTGGTCATGCAAATATGACTTTCCTCATCTCTGTGTCATGAGTTGAGTGATTTTTTTTTTCTACCTCACACACAATTTTGTGTATTTTTTCCTCTCTGGTGTTCAGAAATCTTGATCAAAATGATCCTCAAATCCCAATACATTACTGCTAAGGGAAAACTGGGAGGAACTTAATAGAAAGTTTCACTGGAAACCAGAGAACAAAATTAATTATTCCTCTAGGAAAAGGTAAACCCAGATTAAAATCCTGCGACTACTATGGTAAGGCTGAGTTTGGTCCACTGAGTCTAATCTTCAGCATTTCACCCATTAAATAAATTCTGGAATAAAACTGTGGTTACCCATCTTAATCACCAGGACATACTTCTGTTACCACCCCCACCTGCAAGCAGGAAATAGTCTCAGAGACAGTTGTCAACCCATCTTCCTGAATTTTAGACTTCAGATGACCTCAATAAAGACTTTCTCTAGGAGGTTTGACTCCAGAAAAATCGAAAAGTAGCATCAAAACAAACCCTTTTTTAGACATGCCTGTGCTACGCCTTCTTCCACAGTAGCCAGGCCAGGAGAACAGGTATCATTTGATAGAGGATCGAGGCTATACATCTCATTAGGAAGCTATAGCACATAAAGCTGTCATTTGATGATTACATGGTGTTTCATTTGAAGTAAATTGTACATTAATAAAGTAGAATCATAGTGATCAGAACAAATGTCTTAACATGTTATCTATATCTGCAACATTGCTTGTTTCTAGATAATTTTATGACTTTGTCTCGTTTGATTGATCTCCTGAGAAGATGTGGGAAACTTGAAGATGTTCCAAGATTTTTTTCAATGGCCGAGAAATACAACTCCAGAACAAAATTGGAGCCAGGATTTCAGTACTGTAAAGGATTACATTTTTGGTAAATTTATTAGCAGATAAATCCTACATCATAATTATTTTCTCCCTTCATTGTACAGAAAGTAGAAATGGCTTTTCTTCATATTTATAAATAAATCTGTAATTTGAAGTGTTTTAATAGATTTATTTATGAATCATATTGTGATCTAGTGTAAAATTTGTAATCAGTGATTGAATTAGCTTTTTTTTTTTCAACCATACGATTAGGTATACTGGAGAACCAAATGATGCCCTTCGACATTTTAATAAAGCTCGAAAAGATAGTGATTGGGGCCAAAATGCACTTTATAATATGATAGAAATCTGCTTGAATCCAGATAACGAAACTATTGGCGGTGAAGTATTTGAAAACCTTGATGGAGATCTGGGGTGAGTAGCAATTGACACATTTCCTTTGGTAAAGTTTTTAAAGCATTTGTTGGGGATAATAAACAGGAAATCAAAAGAAAACCACCTTCTAGCATGATGCAGAGGAAAAGGCAGATTGGATAAATATATCATGATATATGATACATGATAGATAGATAGATAGATAGATAGATAGATAGATAGATAGATAGATAGACAGACAGACAGACAAATAGATGAAAATAATGATTTTTCCATCTCAGTGTGTAGTTTGAATGAGTGTGAATCCCATGGGCTCATATATTTCAGTATTTGGTGCCCAGTTGGTAGAACTTTTTGGGAATTATTGGGAGGTGTGGCCTTATTAGAGAAAGTGTGTCACTGAGGGTGGGCTTTGAGGTTTCAAAAGACTTGGAGATTCTCAGTGCTGTCTCTGCTTTGTGTTTGTGAATCAAAATGTGAGCTCTCAACTTTCCTTTGCTATGTCCTCATGGACTCTTAGCACTGTGAGTTAGCCAAATTAAACAGTATATTTTATAAGTTATCCTAGTCGTGGTATTTATCTCAATATTAAAAGGTAAAACAATTAGGCAGGAAATGGTTTTCATTCCTAAATCATAATAGATGGATTACAAAGGCACTCCTCTAATTTTTCTGTCAAAAATAAGGTAAGTGACAGAATTTGACAACCATAATAAACACAGTCCGTGTAGTAATAGTATGACTGGCCCTGGGGAGCTGTCTCTGTAAGTAAAGTATTTGCGGCACAGGTATGAAGACTTGAGTTCAAGGCCCCAGACCCCACATAAGTGTTCAGTGGGCTTGGTGGCTGGCTTGTAATTCAGTCATTCAGCGGCCAGAGGCCGAGGATCTGCAGAGGAAGCTGCTTAACTAGATTGGCTGTATAGGCAAACTCTGGCTTCCGTTGAGACAACCTACCTTAATAAATATAGTAGAGAGTGATTGGACAGCAATCCTGACGTTCCTGATGACAGCCTCAGGTGTCCACATGAACACATGCATCGTGTACAGATACACACATGCATGCCATACACACACTGAAAACCAAAACAAAGAAAAAGGTTCCTATGTAATACATGGTACCATATGCTAGCCCTGTGCTTTGTTCTTTAGAAGCATTATCACACTGGTTTCCTGAAACAGCGTTGTGAAATAAGCTCAGAGTCACATATCTAAGGCAGGAAAGATACAAGGCTCAAATTGAGTGCTAGCCCACCCCACAGCTCTGCAGTCTTCACCCTGGACTACTACTAAACATGGTGGTATCCCCTCAAACTGTGTAGGGGCAGTTAAAGATATCAAGGGTGTGCAACAGGCAGTGGCTGCCTTTCATTGGCATGTGATCCATTGTTAATGCAAGACCATATCTGAGAGTGTTCCGTTGCCCACACACAGATAGTGATCTGAGAGGAAGCTGGCGTTGAGTGCTGTGAAAGGCCAGAGTCGTACCGTGCATAGCTACCAGGGGAGGGTGCATGGAGGAGTGGAGGAAGGTTAGGACAAGAAAGGACAAATCTCCAGATTGGATGAGAAAGGCCAGTGAAGCTTAAAAGTAGAGAAATGACCTGTTTGTTTTAGGAAACTTAAGATAATAAATATACTATGAGAGACCTGTGGGTACCCGAGTGCAGACCCTCAGCTAAAGAGTTCAAAGTGCAAACTGGAACTCAGGAGTTGCTAGTACACATACCAATGTGAAGGATGTCTCAAGGGTCAGATCTATGTTAAGGATTCTTTTGCAAGTTGTTATCTGTAACCACAGGAAACAGACTAGATTTTGGCTTTGCTAAGGCTAGCAGTCTCAAGGTTAAAAATGAAAACCAAATCCAACAGTTATGGAAGCCAGAGCATAGGAACTGCAGAGAAGATGTCAAGAGATATTTTCAGTAATATTAAAGTCACTAGGGCCTGTGCCAGAGAGATGACCCAGTAGTGAAGTGCACATACTGCTCTGCTCTTCCAGAGGACCTGAGTTTGGGTCTTAGCACCCATGTTGTTTGGCTCACAACAGCCTGTAACTCCAACTCCATGGGGCCTCTGTTGCCTCTGGCCTGTACTTATATGCATGTGCACACACACACACACACACACACACACACACACTAAAAGAAATAGTTCTTTAAAGCTTTAAGGGTAAGAAAAAGTAAGTGGTTTTAGTGTGTTTGTGTGTGTGTGTTTGGGTGTGTGATAAAGCATTTGAATTGTGCTTTTTTGTATCACCTAAAATTTCCTTTCCAAGTGTCTGATAGGTAACAAAGTGAAAAAAAAGATTTTTTTTTATGTTTGATTAACATAGCAAAAGTTTTACCATTTGTGATCTCTGAGAAATTGTTCTACTTTCTGAGTCTCAATTTCCCCAAATAAAAGATGCATTCAGCATGTACTAACTAAACATGTCCTGAAGGAACATGCACTAACTGAACATGCACTGACTGAACATGTACTGATGAACATGTACTGACTGAACATGTACTGAAGGAAATCATATAGTATGAGAACCATTTCCTCCCTTTTCTCTTGCCTTGTTCCTTCTGAGTATACTGAGTGCTAGAACAGCACTGGACAATATTATGATTCTACTTAGAATTTTTTCTTCTTTTTTGTGGAGCTAGGAACTGAATCCAGGACCTCAGCTGTATTAGCCTAGGAAGGTTCTATGTTTATTATAATTATATATTAGCTAAAATTTACATGTTTACCATGTATAGCTATTGTCTAGTTTTCATTCCAGAGTGATTCAGGGTTTAATGGTATCTCACTGAGGAGATAGTAATTTTGGTTAAAATTAATTTATACTTCATCTCTTGGTATTAGAAGAGAATGAATGTATGGTCTTCATCAAGAATTCTTTATACAAATGATAAAGAGGAGCCAGTGCTCTGAGTTCTAATATTAGTCCATTTTGTGCCATGAGTATAATGGTTTATTCTTCATGTCCACAGTAGTTCGACTGAGAAGCAGGAATCTGTGCAGTTAGCAGTGCGGACAGCAGAAAAGCTCCTGAAAGAACTAAAGCCTCAGACTGTCCAGGGCCGCCTGCAGCTCCGCGTCATGGAAAACTGCTGCTTAATGGCCACTAAGCAGAAGTCCAGTGTGGAGCAGGCACTGAACACCTTCACTGAAATCGCAGCCGCTGAGGTGAGTGGCTTCCCTTTGTGGCTTTGTCGGCCTCCTCTTGATAAGACAAAGTGCTGTTTGGGGTAGCTGATTATTTTCTGAACATGACCTAATAACTGGTGCTTAATAAAAAGTAGATAGATATTTTTATGTAACCTTACATAATGTTCCATCCATTTTGGTGTGCTAGTCTTTGAGGGAACATGGAATTAATTCTACAGAAAGGAAATTCTTAAGAGCACGAGGTAATTCTAAAGAGAAGAACCTTGTGTTCTGGGGGTTTTTCGTGCTGTAGCTGTGGCTGAGTCTAAGTTACTAAGTGAGAATGAATGCTTCCCAGCTGGTCCACCTTCTCACTCAGGTGTACTTGGAGTTTCTCCAGCTGAAGAGCTAAGTGGAATCAGCACTGGCAACATGTAATTCAGTTATACAAATAATGATTTTTCTCTAGCAACACTGAAATAATCTCCTGGAATATTTCTTACTGCTATTTCCTTTTTCTTTTCCTGTCTCTCTCAAATCTCGTCCCTGTCACTAGTGTTTGATCAGACCTTCCCTTCCCATACACAGTACTGCTAAGGAAGGGACAGTCACAGTTAGCAATAACTGTTTCTAACTGTCATCACTGACCTCTTTCTCATCCACCAAAAAATGCCCTAGACCTCCGAAAACTCACGATTATGTGCCTCTCAGAGGATATCAAAAGTTTTTCTTATTGGGTTTGGCTTGGAGGTCACAATGGTAGATAAGCTACCAAAATTCTCTTACTGTGGTCCCACTGCCCACTTTCCAGGACCCTAATAATAAAATGCCATGGATTTGTGCAGACTTGCTTTAGATGACAGCTTCAATATCACTGTAAACCACCATAAGACAAAACAACAAACCCGCCTCAGCATCAGCACCACAGAGAGCAGAGCAGGGCCCTTCTGTAAATACTAAAATGATGTTCTGAAAAGTATTGCCCCAGGATGGAATAGGGGACAAAGGCAGATAAGCTGTCTTAGTTAGAGTTTCTGTTGCTGTGAAGAGACACCATGATGGCAACTATTAATAAGGAAAACATTTTCTTGGGGCTGGCTTACAGTTTCAGAAGTTTAGTCCATTTTCATCATGGCAGAAAACAGGGCAGCATGCAGGCAGACATGGTGCTGGAGAGGTAGCTGGAAGCTCTGTTTCTGGATCTGCAGGTAGCAGGAAGAAAAGTAAGACACCAGCCCTGGCTTCAGCATCTGAAACGTCAAAACCCACCCCCAAGTGACACTTCCTCCAACAAAGCCACACTACTCCAGCAAGGCCACACCTTCTAATCGTGCCCCTCCCTATGAGCCTGTGGCGGCCATTTTTATTCAGACGACCAAATATATCTTTCAGGATTGCTTCCATTTCCTTCTTTGAGTGACAGTGTGATATTGTGAATGTAAGGTCAGGCTCAAAACCCAAGAAAAGACATTTGTGAACACTCCTTAAATGAAGTGCTGACAGTCACTGTTAGTTTAGAATGATGATCTAAGTCTGTTACGTAAAATAGTGAGTTTTTCAGATCTAGAAACATGCTGATTTGTATAGATTTTCTCATTATAAAAAAGTTACAAAAATAAAAATAGTTTAAAAAACTTATGTAATATGATGTTAAACATTTCACTTAATAAAAGAGAGTCATTCTTTGTAAACATAAGGCAGTAATGAAGGCAAAGTAACAAGGGTTCTTTAGTTAATTTCTATATTATGGGTCAGGTCATAATAAGGATATAATATCCATATATTATATAGAATTCATAAGACTAAAATACAGCTTAATTTTCAGACCATGACTCTTGGAAGGGAGGCTGTCATGATTATTGTTCCCATTTTAAAGATGAGCAGTCTGACTTCAAGGTCAACAGTAATTCACTGTGTCATCTTATATATTTTTATAAAGAAATAAAATATATTTATAAATATAGTTTATAAATAAAATAATATATATTCCATCAATACATTGTTTCTGTGATATGGCTTTGTTTTTTAAAACTAAGAAAAGAATAGGCCTACCCGAATTGGCATTCTGTAACAGATGAATGTCAGCTACTGAAAAAATGGGCACTGGAATGTTCATGCAAATCTAAAAGAATTTTGAAAGTTACAAATTGCAGTTAAGTTATTGCAGTTAAGTTAAGCCACCAACTGCTGTGAGGGGTAGTCTATCACATAGTCATGAGTTTTTACTGAGTAAATCCATCATTCTCCTGTAAAGCTTAAGAGAAATAAAAGCCAGCTGCAGTGACTGGCCTTGCAGCTCTCTCATCAAGAGACTAAGCAGGGTTTTCTGTGGAGATGAGACTGCTTTGTTTTTAGCCTGCCTGTGTGTGTTACTCGGGTATTACCTGCAAATCTGTTTACTGCCTGGATCAGCCAAGAGATGGTGATGGGGGAACTAAAATTCAGGAACGCAGTGTTTGCATTGCATTTTTTTCATGTAACTCATAGGCAGTGTATTCACTACAATGAATATTCATTAAGCAGCCAGTCGGGATTCAGCAGAGTGTGAATCACAGGAATAAATAGCGTATTCTTCTTTTCAAATTTTCATAATCTTCAGAAAAAAATGAGAGAAGCATACTGAATATAATGGTTATCTGAATCCAGAAAATGCGTTCTAATCTCCCTTGTAGCTACAAATGGAAGGGAATATAAGGAGAGTCAGAGACTCTTGGCTAGAAGCTGGGATTCTACAAACAGCTGTGGTTCAAGGTCTTGGTAAATTTGCATTTTTACCGAGAGAAGTGGGTAAAGTGTCTTCTGAGTGAAGGAAAGTAGGAACAAAGGCAGAGAAGCACGATGTCTAATTCAGAGTACTGTGTCGCTCAGAGGAACGTGACAGGAAGTCATGGGGAAGGGGCATGGTGCACGAGGCCATGCTGCATTAGCCCACTGGCTTTTCTGGGCCCACCTGAGCCCTGTGTAGAGATCACATTGGCACTGTATTGTCCTCTGCGGTGGCTGAGAGTAAAGGAATTGTGCTTCAGAAGCTGTGTGTACCTGGAAAGTGCTGAGTCCACGTCTAAGGTCAGAAGAAGGCCCGACGGTCTACTGCTGAGATTCGAACTCTGTTTTCAGTTTCAGAAACTCTTAGCTATGGAGATTGGGAGATGGCTGTGTTGGTAAAGTGCTTGTCAATCAAGCCTGGGCTCAGACTCCCCAGTACCCAATATCAGTCAGAAGTAGAGGTGCCCTTCTATAGTCCCAGCACTTGGGGGACTGGGATCTCTGGAGTTATTGACTACACAGCCTTAACCAAATCATTGAACTTCATGTCTAGTTTGTGACCCTGACTCAGAAAAGAATATTTGGAAAATGACTGAGAAAGACACCTTGGTCTTAACACACATTCACAAGTATGTACACAAACAGGGACACACACACAGAGACCGGGGGGGGGCTGTCAGGAGGCTCTGAGGCCTCACGTAAGGACACACGTGGCTCTCCGCAAGTCCAGAAGAAGAAGCCGCTCTCAAAAGTCACAAACATCATGCAGAAGGGAAAGAAAGAGAGAGAGAAAGAGAGAAAGGGGGGGGGGAGGAGAGAGAGGGAGACTGTTCACATAGCAGTGACCAAGCAATGAAGGAAGAAAAAGCTGATCTAATCCAGTCAGACTGAAGACTGTAAAATTAAAGACTGTATGGCATGGACATTTTTGCTCATGTGAAGAGATACAGGACTAGTCTCTTCTGAGGTCCTTGTAGGACCTGTTGACAAATGCACGGCCAGCCACTGTTAACTGCCATCCTCTGTCCACCTGAGATAAATAGGACACAGTTTCATAATTTGTAACAGTCTCTGCAAAAACTACTTCCATTTGATTGGATTTGGTACCAAATGAAACTCTTTTGCCTTGCCTTCTTATCTGAGTGAACAAACTTCATTTTCAAAATAAAATTAGAATCTGGGTGTGTCAACATACATCTTTAATCCCATCTCTAGGGAGGCAGAGGCAGGTGAATCTCTGTGAGTTAGAGGCCATCCTGGTCTACATAGTGATTTTCAAGACAGCCAGGGGTATGGAGAGAGACCCTGTCTCAAAAAACAGAAAACAAATAAACAAAAATAAATAAGAAAAGAACATTAGAGCCAAGAAAGTAGTCTATCCCCCTTTTTCTGCCAGGCCCTAATACATTCCCTTCTCTCTGCTGACTTCAACCAGTCTTGGGCATAATCAGATGATCGCTCCGTGCTCCTTTTTGGATGTTTGCCATTAGTTGTCCAAATGCAGCCTTACAGACAGACAGCCTTTGCTGTGGCCACAGCATTGCCCTCTCCTCTGTCACAGTTCTGCTCTCCGAGCTTTAAACTGAGACCCTCTTCCTGAAAGTATTGAGATTCCTCTTCTGAGCTTAGTCGGGGATTTGCACACTGTTGCTTAAGTCCGCCTTCCCATTTGTGTGCCAGTCCTTATTAGCCTCTTGGCATTACAGAAGTCTGACATTTGGGGGATTTAACCTTATCTAAAGGAATCTTGTGCTTTATAGACCCTATCAAGTGAGTGCAGGCTCTACAACTAGAAGTCAGCTTTAAACCATGAGTATTCCATGGACTGTGCAAACAGTTTGGGTCACACCTATTTTTGGCATTTCATTAGCTAAACTTCACTAGGAAAAGATTTTTTTTTGTCAATAAAAATGGGAAAATAGCAGTAAGGTCCATCATTTGGATGGGAAAGTGTTACTCCTGTTTGACAGGTGAAGAGAACCAAAGAGGCGAAGCTTTAACTCTGAAAGAAAAGCTGCTCGGGAAGCGTTATGGCGGAGTCAGGTTTCAGTCTTTCTGTTTCTGTACAAAACTACATCAAGCAGGCAGTCCCGTTAGAGATGAAGCTGCACTGGTCGCTGGGACTGCGCTTCAGCATCTGCATAGTTTGTGAATCTATCTGGGCCACAGCTTTATTGATTTCCTCACAGTGGATTCCTGGGGATCCCTTGCTGTGTGAAAGAGTGATAGTCACTTAACTGCACACAGCCAGACTGAGGCGCAGGTGAGTTCCTAGCAGGTGTTTGCTGCTTCCCGGGTGGTGCTTCTTGTGGTCTAAAGTTCGGTTTTCTTACAGAAGGACCATATCCCTGCTCTCTTGGGAATGGCAACAGCGTATATGATCTTAAAACAGACTCCAAAAGCCAGAAACCAGCTGAAGCGGATCGCAAAAATGACTTGGAATCCTATTGAAGCCGAGGACCTGGAGAAGAGCTGGCTGCTGCTTGCTGATATTTACATTCAGTCAGCGAAATATGACATGGCCGAAGAATTACTAAAGCGGTGCCTGTGCCATAACCGTGTAGGTGACTGAGAAACAGTGCTCAGCTGTGTTACGTAAGCGTCCGCTGTAGAGCAGTGGCTCAATTCCTGATGTTTCCCCAGCGTGTCTTGAATTTTAAATGTTTCTTCTTACTGTAATCAGGACATGAACGTGATGAGTGATAAAGAAAGAAGCTGTGTTCTCTTGAAGGTAACGGGAAGATAGATTTATGCAGCTTCAAGTTTCAGCTGAGGGTGCCCTATTTACAGGAAGTGCTTTTGGAATGTCAAGCATTCACAGTGATTACCCATCTCATCCCAGAGCTAATGAAAATTGCGGAGTATTAATTGTGGCTGTCTGTCCCTCCCTTTAAGAAGTGTTTTTGATTAAGTTATTGCAGCTGCATGTCATTTCCATAGTATTAGAACCCCCTATGCATAACAGAGATGGAGGCTTCCAATTTAATTTAATAAAAGTTCTTATCTTTAGATATAAAATGGAAAATCTTTAAGTCTGTACAATGTAAACCCTTTTATTTACATTCTGTTGTTTATACACATAAAGAAAATATCTTACCATTGACATATTTAAGTTCAGATATGAATTAGTATTCACTGAGAAATAATTATATTTGACTTAGAAAGTTGAGGCTGTTTATATTCACAAATTCATACCAGTTAGCTAAAAATGTTAATCACAGTAAATCTTTTGTATTCTCTTTAAGCAAATTAGATTATAAAATGGATCATTTACTTTTTAAGGAGTATAATAGCATTAAGATAATGTCTTAAAAATTAAAAACTACAATGCATTTGTCATTTATCAATTGGCAGGCTTCTTTAAATGACCAGTTTCATCAAATTTAACTTAAATTGGCCTTGAAAACAAAATATTCATTAATAAGTTTTAAAATCTAAATTACTGCACAGTTGAATGCTGTATGCCTAGTCTGATGTTAGGCAATATTGAATATGATTTAAAACTCTGTCACAGATAGATCTCAGCTTTGTCAACACTGAGCAGACACAACACCTTGTATTATGAAACTTGGTTGCTGCTTTAGAGCCTTCATTCAGCCATGTTGGTTTGGCTTGTCTATTTGAAAGTATGAGGCTTAGGGACCTTGAGTTATGTAATTTTAAAGTGGAAATCACTGATAATTGGACCAAGAAATAATAAGACAACACTAGAGCATCTTGCCATAGCAGATGGCAAGGAAGCTTTCAAAGACAGTGAGAGTCATGCCAGGCACTCGGAGCCACTCTGAAGACAGTCCGGCAGCCAGAGTTGGGACAAGTACCAAAGGGAATGAGAACTGCATCAGATTAAAGCACATCCAGTATGTTAAACCAATACTCCTTAAAATTACGAACAGAAAATAAAATTAGTCAACACTGCAGCATGCTAATAAACTGACTACTTTGTCAGATGATTGGGAAGAATTCAGCCCTTGTCCTGGGTTTTCTGTAAACTGCACTGTTAAGTAGTCAATTCTTTGGTAAAACATCTTGATGTAAAGATTTTTTTCCAAGTAATAGGCGATGATAAGTATCACTATTTTTTCCAACTTGAAGAGTTTATGAATGGACAGAATATTACAAAAAGGGAGAAAAGCAAACACCTTGGGCTTTATTATGGAAGAACAAAATGTCTGTGACAAAGACAACTCTGGGATGAGACAGAATACACAATAATTAAGTTAAATGCAAATGTACACTGTATTTTCAATCAAATGAAATGAAAAAAGTAATATCAAAACATTAAGACTGATCTGGGCTGAGCATCTAAGCAGTAAAAAGGACTTTCCCAGATGTTCATTTTGTCTGTGTTTTAATGGGAAGTGGCTTTAATGAAAATACTGATGAAATGTCTTAGAATAAGGAAAAATGTTACAATAAATTGTTAGGATATAAAGGAAATACTCAGACTGAGCCCCTAAAACAGCATTTCTCAACCTGTGGGTTGTGACCCGTAAGGGGTCACATATCAGATATGCTGCATATCAGATGTTTACATTATAATTCATATCAGTAGCAAGATTACAGTTATGAAGTATAGTTCAAGGTCACCCAGCACGAGGAACAGTATTAAAGGGTCACAATATCAGGAAGTTTGAGAATCACTGCAAAAAGCAGGAACTATCAATGTTATTGGACTATATTATAGAAATACCACAAAGATGCAGTCAGCTAAATCTGTGTGGGAATAAATGCTCCTGTAAAGACTGTACTACTTTTGGTTAAGATAAGAGAGACAGAAGAGAAATTCTCTGGATCAAAACAGACTTGAACTATTTCAAACCACTCACAATCTGTGGCATGACAATTTGAAATATGACTAGTGTCTGAATAGATGGGTGATTTGGAAGCTGGTACATTCTGTGTGCCATGAATTTGGTGGTATTTAGGAAGCCTTCTTTAGAGAAGCATCCCAGCATTTATATGGCTAAAATTACATAGCATCTGAGGATGATTTGCTTGGTCATGTGGGGCAGGAGCCAAGTCAGTAGTTAATTTTTGAAGGAAAGTTATATATCCATATTAAGTCTATATATGTGTTTAAATTATTCACAATAATCTGGGTGTCTGTATACGAGTAAAACATGCACACCATAGTATGTGTTTCTATACAACAAACTCTGTTCCTGAAAGGTTTGCGCTGGCTCTTGGTGTCAGAGTCAAGTTTGAAAGCCATTCCTTGAGCCACCATTTAGATGGGTTCGTGTGTCTGGTGTGCATGTCATACACATCCCATGAAATTTGATTGGTACAAAGCTTGATCTGTTCATGCTTTCCGTTTTCCCCTCAGTCTTGTTGCAAAGCTTATGAATATATGGGCTACATTATGGAGAAAGAGCAAGCATATACAGACGCGGCCTTCAACTACGAGATGGCATGGAAACACACCAACCAGACAAATCCAGCCGTGGGTGAGTTCAGCACACTGGGCCCAGGGTGTTCACAAGAAATGACCTATCATCTCTAAATCTTCTCTGAAATGCATCTTTAGAACAATATATGTGTTAAAAACCAACTTCCATTGTCAGGGTTTCATATTCAGGAGTTATTGCCTGTATGTAGTTAAGTATGATTTCCTTAAGTTCCGGCTTGTCTTCAGTCAAATTTCATCTAGACTGATTCTGCCTTTTCCTCTCTCCCTTCACTCTCCTGTTTGCAGAAAGGTAACATTATGGACGAAAAGTATCGCGTTGCCAAATAAACTATGCAAATCTTACATTCGATCATCACCTACGTTTCTTTTGTTGATCTTCTAAAGCCTTTTAACATTCAAGTACAATTTTGGGGTGTTACAAAGGGCTGCGTTACTCTAAGCATCTAGAACCATCTTTAGTTGTGTCTGTAGACTCTTGCTTGAAGACTGTCAGTCTAGAGTCTCTGAACAGTTGGGTGACATCAGAAGTGTGCTCAGTGACTAGCCTCAGCCTCCTGGTAATGAGGCCCCTCCCACTGAGCTGAGTCTGGTTCACTGAAGCAGTGCAGATCTGTCTTGTGTGCAGTCTAGTGTCCTTCCCTCTCACAGAAGATGGCCTCCAGTGGAACTTCCTCCTGATGTGACCCTCAGGTACTTTCTGTCACCTTTCCCGTTTGACATTGTCTTTTGAAACTGCTAATCAGACTTCACCTACACTTCCTTAAAACATTGGCGGGCTTTTTATAGTTGAGAGAGAGTGATGGAGAAAGTTTCTGTGGCCACAAAGCCTGTAAAACTGCTTTTTTATTTGCTAGGTCCCTTCGGATCTGCTTTACTGCATGTCAATGTGTTTCTAAATATGGTTTGGCTCATCGTGAGTATAAAGGTGTTGATGTTTTCATTAGATTAAGCAATTTCAAGTTATTATTAGCTTAGCCTGTGGTGGCCCCAGTCTGTAACAGCTGTGTGGTGGGTTTGACTTGTAGTCAGACATTCTTCCTTCACTCAGTGCCGTCTGTGTAGCTCGGCCCTGACTTGTGTGTCTTCAGGATTAGACAAAGTGCAGGAACTAAAGATTGTTTAGAAGTTTTCATTCCATTTCATATTATACATCACATGAGGTAGAGTCGCCTTGTAACATGTAAATTTCTAAATATCCATAAAATATAAATAATTTTGATAATTTATTCCAGAGTAAGATGTTTCCAAGTTATTTATATACTTCATTCCTTGGAAAGTTTCTGAAAACACAGAGCCTCCAGCCCGCCAGCTTTTCCTTACATTATTGTAGTTTATAAATGATCTTGGCAGCTGTCCCAGCGTTCCTTTCATAGCTGTTCCTCCGACATTTTTAATTATTTTGTTTCCCCTTTCCAGCTGTCACTGTATCCACTCCTCCAGTCTGACTGGCCAAATATATGGTGCATTTCTCTTTCACTTGTCAAGAGACCCCTGAAATCTACATAGCATTCAGAATCAGGTGCTGTCACTGCAAATGGCACCAAGATAGAGATGCCGGTAATATATTTATAATTCACATTTAATATATATAGTTGCATACCTTGTCTAACTATGCACAAGAACACATTTAAAATGAGATAATATTTTAACTAGAAGGGCACTAGGAACTGAGAGCCAGTGAGGGAACGACCCACTCACACCTATGCTTGGGTTACATGGCAGCCGCTAGACTGCTGGTTCGCTTTTCCTTTCTCCCACTTGCCCTATAATTGATTGTGCACACTTTTGAGTGATGTTACATGCCTGTATTGTACATGTTCGCTGTGCTTTCTAGCCCTTTATTTCCTTTCTCATTTTGCTTTTGTTCAAGATAACCTTATTGACTTCCAACATTCAAGTCATGGTTTTTAATATAGAGTTTGTCAGAAAAAAAGTGCTATTATTTATGTAGTACTCCAAAGTTTTTAAAAACATTCCATAATAAAATTACCATATAATCTTTAAAATTGCACAAAGAGGGACTAGAGAGATGCCTCAGCAGTGAAGAGCACTAGATGCACTTCCAGATGTCCCAGGCTCTGTTCCCAGCACCCACAGGGTGGCTTACAGCCATCTGTATCTCCAGTTCTAGGGGAGTTGACTTCCTCTTCTGGCCTCTACTGGAACCAGACATTCAAGTGGTGCACGTCACACATGAACCATCACCCATAGCCATAAATAAAAACAAAAACAAGTATAATTATACTATGAGAGGTTAATAATTTGCAGCAGGCTTCTTGACCGGCGAGGAAGAAACACCACCACACGAGGATTCTTCTCAGATCACGCTTTACTGGAGTGCATTTGGTTGAGAGAGAACATGAAGTGAAGGGGGGGGGCAGGAAACGAGAGAGCAGGAGAGAGAGAGAGAGAAGAGAGGGGCGAGAGAGAGACGAGAGACGCGAGAGGCCCCGGGGCACAATGGCGGCTGCTTATATAGGGAATTGGCACACGGGTCACCCTGTGATTGGCTGCCACCATCAGCTGACACCAGACTGCATCGAGACCCTTATCCACAGCACATGCGGGAAGCGGGGGACACGCAGCTCTCAAAGGCATAGCCAAATATGGGGTTGTTTATAACCAACAAGACAGGATGTGGCGCCATCTTGTAATGGCGATCCTGTCCGGCTCACTACAATAGCTGTTTAATAATAATAGTTAAGAAAACCAAAAACTCAGGCAATGTGCTTGTGATTCCAAAGTAGTCACTCTCTTCATGTTCTATTGCTGTGAAGAGACACCACGACCATAGCAGCTCTTATAAGGAAAACATTTAATTGGGTGGCTTACAGTTCAGAGGTTTAGTCCATCATCACCATGGCAGGACACGGTGGCATGCAGACAGACATGGTGATGGAGAAGGAGCTGAACATTCTACACCTTGCAGGTAACAGGAAGTGAACTTTCTCACTAGGCGTGGTTAGCATGCCATAGACCCTAAAGGAGAACCTATTAGATTATTCTGCTAAATGGCCAGAGTATTAAACTGACTCCTAGTGAATGGCTTATTGCTCTGACCATAGATCAATGCACCTCTGAACCCTCATGTGAGCAGTTTCTATTTGCAGTGGATGGTGACTCAGAAACTCACAAGTGGACGTGGTGCAGGTAATGAGAGGATGAGAAATGCTCAGCTCTAAACTGGGCATCGATACTTACCCTCTCTTCCCAGGACTTGGGGACCTGTAGGCAGAGGCTGCTCGTTTGTTTCCCAGCTGCCCAGACCCGAAATATTCACACAAAAACTATATTAACTACAATGCGGTTTGGCTAATAGCTTAAGCATATTTCTAGCTAGCTCTTACATCTTAAGTTAACACTTTTGTATAATTTTGTATTTTACCACGAGGCTCATGGTTTACTGATAAAGTTCCCAAGCTGTCTGTCTCCTTCAGTGGCTATATGGCATCTCTCTGACTCCACCTACTCTTTCTCTCTCCATCTCTGGGTTTCTCTCATGGATTTACTCTGTTAAGCCATTGGCCAAAAGCAGCTTCTTTATTAACCAGTGGCAATAAAACATATTCACAGCATAGAGAGGGGAATCCCACATCAGGGACCATTGTGGAAGAGGAAGTGGAAAGATTGGAGTCTTAGTTTTCTTTTTCTTGAAGTTCTTGTAGGAGAGCAATAATCATTTCGAGTGTCTTAAAACTTGCAGTTGTCAACACTAGAAGAGTGGCATTTCTGTGTGCATAATTGTGACAAGACTTAGTGTTCATTAATTGGACATCTGATGACAAATCACCTGCGCTGCTCTCTGATTTGCTGTTTTCTAAGCAAGGACTCTGAAGGGGGTTTGTTTCTTGTGTGTCTTACCACTCACTGGTCTTGACAAATGTAATCATCCCCCTCTCACCCCCACCTGAAAGAGGAAGTGTTTTTGATTCCCAGCCAGCTCAGCCTAGGCCTTACCCTTCCATTTCAAACACCGCAACTGTGGTTTAGACTCCTGCTATAACTTTCTGGGATTGGCTCATGACTGGAATCTCTCTCTGTCTGAAATTACTCATTGACTCATCCAATTGCTTAAATAAGGTACTTCCTCTCCTAATAGAAGGTTGGCTACAGAAATCAGTTTCCCTAATAAGAACAAAATGAACCTGTACCATAAAAGTTAGTGGGTATGGTGTTTTTTACTGCCTTTTGACGAGTTTTTACTGTAACCTGAAACCAATGAGACCTTTTCAGTACACTGTGCAGTGTCTCTCCCAACAGGTATTCACTGTAATCCTTTTTTTTAGCTTTGCTCTTTTCTGTTTCCACGTCTTAATTTCCCTTCATTTTCTAATACCATGTCACTTCTCTGTGCTAGTTTGGCCAACAGCCTCCCTTGGGGCTTCTCTAATGAGTCAACAAAAGAGGAAGGAAAAAAGCATATACCACTGTATTATTTTTTTTGTCTTAACAGGTTACAAATTGGCATTTAACTACTTAAAAGCAAAACGATATGTGGATGCAATTGACATTTGTCACCAGGTAAATGCTTAAATTACAGTTTCTTTGCTAGTACAGATGGAGGCTGGAGAGATGGCTCAGCTCTCAAAGGCTAGGGCTCATAACTCAAAAGTACAGATGGACAAGTTTCTTTTACTCTCAAAATGTAAACCAATTGAAAGCAATAGACAAACGCAGTCCTTTAGCTAGTTTATTAAATAAATTGTGGAGAAATTATCAGTGTCAGCTCAAAATTTAGAAAATAAGTTTATTTAAAACAAGGACGTGTTTATGATTAGACTTCAAGTAGTAAAGTGTTTGTGTCATTTTAAAGACAAAGGGAAAACATGTTAAACAAAACCCAGTTTGGAAGATATGTGAAGGCCTGGCAAAATGACTCAGCAGTTAGGAACGTCTGCTGCTCTTGCAGAGGGCTCAGGTTTGGTTGCCAGGGCTAATGTGCAGCCCTCAACCACCTGTAACTCCAGGTCCAGGGGGCCCCCACCATCCTTTCTGGCCCTGCAGCACCAGACACACATGTGAAGAGAGTACTGGTTTCCCAGGTCGTTATTTGAAGTGGAACCTTTTGTGAATATATTTGAATCTATTTATTAGAGATTTTTGATTTGTAAATTACAGATAAGATTACTCTATAAAAAGTACTTCTGCATTTCATTCCATTAAAACCCCACAATTAAAATAGCATATTTAAGTTCTTTCCAGGTTTAGAATTTCCACAGCTCCTTTGGACCTGCCATGTCTCGTGATCCTCCATGCAAGCGCGAGTTCCAGAATAAGCTCTTTAAACTGGTTTCAGGTCCCTTCGATCAGATAGTTAAGTTCCCACACTGCTGTAGTGAACATCTGGGGAGGGGACTGCTGTTGACTGCTTTATCTGTAAGAGCGTTTCTCACAAGGTAACTGTGGACGCTACAGACGTGCTCTAGACTCCCACTAGGGAGCAAGCAAGGCTGTGCATCCTAGTGCATGTTAGGGTCACTGGTAGAGCTCTGTCTTTTTAAACCAGTAGCTCCTCACGCTTAGACATGGTATTCCCAGAATCTGAGTGTTCCAACAGTCCAGGGAAAGCTGATGCATGCTCCCTGTAACTTCATCGCCCAGGGTTTGTTAGCCATCTGAAGTAGCTGAGTTACAGAAGTATTACAAGTTGCCCTCTAAGCCATCTGTTTAGGAAGCGTGTATGGGATGTTTCCATGAGTGGTTCCATATTCTGCTGCTCTTACCTGCTCATCTAAATGAGTCACCACTACAGCTGTGGTCGCCTTTGCAAATCTTACAGTTATGGGATTAATACAGTGACCTCTTGGCCGTAATGTCCGTTTATAGTAAGAGTCGTGGTTCCTCATTCTCAACCGTTCATTACAAGTTATTTTGGCTTTCTTTCCCAGGTTCTTGAAGCGCATCCAGCTTACCCCAAAATCAGAAAGGATATACTTGATAAGGCCCGTGCATCTTTAAGACCTTGAAAATGATTATTTCCTTTGAGCTGTTGAGCAGGAGGGGGCAGGGAAGTCACACAGCTCCAGCTGACATGGTCATAGAAGCCCGTCCCCCCCTTCTCCAGCAGAGGCTGCTGCTGTCCACGGATGAACATCTTCTGTGGTGTTTGCTGGTGAGGGGCTGGGTGAGAGCCGGCTTTCCTCTTCCGTTAGCCGCAGATGAGGGAGTTCTGTGATAAAGGCTAGCTCCTGTCTCCAGAGGATATTTTTGTTAAGGTCTAGGTGTTATATCTTTTCTAGAGAGCATTAGATTTTCAACAATCCTATTTAAAGTCTGTAGTTATCTGTTGATTTTTATTATAGTTTATGATATAATCTCATGTAATTTATAAAAAAGATTTTAAATGTATATTTTAATAAAGATTTTTGTCAATATCTGGTTTACATTTTTCTTAGAACTCAAAAGATGCGTTGTTTTGTAGAATAAAGATAATCTCACAGGACAATCTACAGTGTTACATATTAGAGGAAATGGCATTTCTTAGAAAAACCTTTCCTGGAAAAGTTTGAAAGCATGCTTTGCCTCGCTTTGTTATGTTTGTGCTTCCTACTCGCAAAGCTAGTGCGATATTAAATGGTCACTTTCTGAAACCTGTTTAAATAGGTAGCCCGGCAGTTCTTACTCGAAAGCCCCAGGACTGACTGACTCTGACGTATCCCAGTCCGTGTATCTAATAGGTCCGAGGCACAGGTCTGCTGAGAAGGGTGGGCATTGCTTTTGGTCACCACGGACTCAGAAAGCACAGAAGGGGAGTGAACGCAGCTGCAGGCTCAGCTTTTTTATGTCCAAATGCCCGAATCTTAACCAGCTCAGTCCTCAGGGTTCTCTTCAGTGTCTCATCTACATCTTTTTCAGTTTTTTAAAAATATAATAGTCTTCAGTTTTATTTTCACTTTCAATAAAATATTTTAATAATTGGTTTTCTTTAAAATAGATTACTTTGGGAATCGCATCTCTGTGATTTTAGTGTCCCGTTACTGCCAATTATGTGCTATAAAATTCCAATCATTCTTCACCAAAATTGCAACGATAGCATTTCATAAAACTGACAATGACATTTAGGAACTATTTCATATCTAATAAAAACACTTTTACATGTCTTACAACACTTGCTCATTCCAACTCTGGGAAATGTGTTATTCCCATTCTAGAGACTCCAAACTGCCCAACCCCTATTTGTAGAACTGTGAGCATTAACAGCTGCTGATCGTGAGACTCCTCATTGGCTCCTCTGCCCCCTCCAGCTTCCTTCCTTAACAGAGAGTGCGCATGTGCGGGGGAGGGGGGGAGTGGACTGTGAGACATCCCGCACCGACTCGTGTATTTGCACACTGCGCCCCCCCCCCCCCCCCCGGCTCAGTAGTGCTGTTTGTGAACATTCGGAACCTTTAGGAGTACAGCCATGCTGGAGCAAGAGCATCTTTGAGGGTGGGCACTCGGGGCACAGTCCCTTGAACGGCCCTACTCCTTTCGTTATTTTTCTTATCGCTTTAGAAAAGCCTTTGCCAGAGCCAGGCTGGTTTCAATGTCACCGTCCTACCACTCTGGCTCCTGCCACCCTATCTAAACTTTTCAATATTGACCGCCTTAGAATTTTTTTTTTTTCCGCTGAGTTGATTTTTTTTTATGACATCTCTAAATCACAAGTATGCGAAACTTGAAGCTCAGATTAGGCAGCTACCACTCCAAACTACACTTTCAACAGCCGCAGTAGTTTGAGTAGAAGTTTGTACCTGCCTTCAGGATGGAGAAGAGTCATAAGTCTCACAGGTAGAAGAAGCTTCCATGGAGCCTGGCTCTCAATAAATGCCCTCAGGGAAAGGGGAGTCTTTGGAAGTTTAGCATGCTTTGATTTTAACAGGTCTAATGTGATAAGTGGGGGTACCCCGGGGTAGAAATAGTTTTCTTTCCCCAAAGCCATGAAAACCCAGAGCAAGCCTGAGAAGGGAGGGCTTCCTACAGGAAAGGTGGAGGGATTGAGGTTGAACTTTAGGGTTCAAGTAGATTGGAATCAAGACTCTGAGAAGAGCGACCAAAGAAGACAAGTCATTTCCAGAGACTCATGTGGCACTGTTGGTGCTGACTGAGCTCTATAAATAATGCATGGAATGCAAGTGCTGTGCCTATGCACTGCCCTAGAAATAAGGCCGCACAGCGAGTCTTTCCCCGGACCACCAGTCCTGTTTAGAGAAGCACCAGCAGGAGTACTCAGGGATGGAGGGGCCATGGGCAGCAGGGACTCAGGGATGGAGGGGCCATGGACAGCAGGGCCTCGGGGATGGAGGGGGCGTGGGCAGCAGGGCCTCGGGGATGGAGGGGCCGTGGGCAGCAGGGCCTCGGGGATGGAGGGGCCATGGGCAACAGGGCCTCGGGGATGGAGGGGCCATGGGCAGCAGGGCCTCGGGGATGGAGGGGCATGGTTAGCAGAGCTTTTATTTTTCTTTTGTTGTTGCTGAACTGACGATATTCACATTAAAAACAAAAGAAAGAAATAACTAAATATATTCACGTTTATCTAATGATGGGTTGCTATGTGGATATTAAATATATTCAAACACTCAGTAAAATTTTCCAATAATATTTAACTGTTTAAATTGTAAAAGCTGAAAAATATAATTGCTCAAATTATATACCCATTTCTCAAAAATTTATAATTAAAAAAATAAACCAGCCCCATATATAACAATCCCCTTATACATACATACACAAGACTGAGTATATATATCCCATATATATTCTTGTTTTATAATTATAATTTAAACTGAGTTATAATTATTTCTTTGCCATGATGAAAGCCAACGACAATAAACATTTTACAATAAAAATGGGACATTTTAAATGTAATTTTTAGAGGGCAACCTTTGCAAAGTTCCTTTTTACTGTTCAAAGCTCTTAGCAAATATGAATTGGGGAAAAAAAAGAGCTGACATTCATTTCCTAAGTCAAATTTTTCTAATTGTTCAGACAAAATATATTCTAATTTCCTTTGCTTGCCTGAGATCCAGAGTGAGAAGATAGAAGAGAGACTTCCAGGAAATGGCACTGTCTGACAGGACAGAGGAGCCCTTGAAGGATCACACGGAGAATCCCTCACCCAAAGGGGCACAGAGCTATTAGTGACACCCTGAGAATGGAAGGCAAGGATCAGGAGACAGAATAGACAGATATTTAGAAGTCTAATTTTTAGATAAAGGACAGTGGAAAGAAAAGGGTTAATAGAAGTTTTGACTTGCCTGATTAATTTTTAAGAAAGAAGTATTTGGTATTGAAATATTTATGTGGAAAAACCAGTCAATATTGAAGGGAGAAGAATCCAGAGATTTGGGAAAGTTTAAGTAGGAAAACAGTGGGGTGCAGGAACTTTAGAACGAGTCAGGGTTGCACAATTTTTGAAAAGAAATGAAGAAAGGAAACTTCAGAAGGAGATGGCATGTACAAAGGTGTTTGGAGGAACACTTATGCTAATAGGCTTTAGCTATTTTATAGTAAATAGTCTTTGACCAAAGGGCAGCCCCTTGTCCTGCATAAACATGGAGTCTTGGCGCCTGTTTGGCTTGGACTTGAGGGACTTTCCTACTTACTTCCAAGTTCCGAGTTGTGATTGTTAGAAGTCGGCCTTACAGATTTGAGATGGGGGCAAGGGGGTGTGGCACTAGACGTGATAAATCATAGTTCTGAGCAAGTATGTGTCACCTAGCTCTTCCTACCTTTCTTTAGAGCCAGATGTTTTTGAGGCAAACGCTTCACTTTGCAATCTGCCTTACAGTGCTCATCAGGAAAGCTGGTGCGGTGCCCATGAAAGCAATCTGAGCCCATAAAAGAAGACAGCTGAGCAATGGGGTTCTGAATGCCTCCTTCCTAGGGGTGAACCTTCGAAGGGAAGGCGGTCTTTAAACCAGCCTGCTTTCAGATCGTGTGGGTTATTTTTTATCTTCCTTCAAGCAAGTTCTTTTGGCAATCTTAAGCTGTTTTTAAGAAAACAGGGATATTTTAAGGAGGTAATTACTACTTCCGTTTCCACCCAAGGCAGCCTGGTTGTATTTTTAATGGGGGAAGTGATGTAAGCGCCTGAGAAAACACTTGCAGCAGGACAGGTGCTTGGCGGTAGACGGCAGCATCACTCCGATTCAGCTATCACTGGAAGGCTCCCTAAGCTTAGCTGCTCTCAGGAAAAACGGTGAAGCCAAAATGCTGACCTGCAGAAGTGTTCTTTCCAAGAAACTACAGCGAGACCATTGAAATCAGCCGATTCAATAAAAGAAAACTCCTGCCTGAGAGCAGTGTTTATGGAAAATTGCTATTCACGCTCGCCAGGACGGACACGATAAAGTGCAGAAGATAGTGTGACGCAAGAATCACACACACACACACACACACACACACACACACACACACACATATATATATATATATGTGCAAATTTAAATAAGTGAACACGTGCCACACAAGATAGACATGGGCCTATAACCTGGTGTTATTTCTCTGCAGTCAAAACATGTTTTGTTGGATGTGTTGACTAATCATATATTTGTCTGGTTCTGTTCCTGTGTGTTTGTGTGTATGTGTGTGTGATGTTTGTGTGTGTGTGTGTGTGTGTGTGTGTGTGTGCATGTACATGGGTGTTGGATGTGTGCACATGTGCATGTCTATATGTGTATCCAGGCACATAGAGGCCAGAGAAAAACATTACCTTTCATGCCTCGGGACCATCCACATGTTTTATGTTTTGTTATTTGTGTGTTTTAGTCAGAGTGTCTCATTGTCCTGGAAATTGCCAGGTGTGCTAAGATGACCAACAAGCCCCAGAAATAAACCTGTCTTTTCTTCTCCAGCACTGGGTCTCAGAGTGATATCATCATGCCTCGATTTCTTTATGTGGATTCTGGGGGACAGAACTCAACTTGTTGGGCTTCTTTGTAAATACTCACTAGGCTATCAGTCCGGTCCTTCATATGTTTCTTAAAATGTTAAGGATCCATTTGTATTACTGTATAAATTAATTTTCCACCGACAGATATGAATTGTTAAATAAACAATTCATTTGGAAATCATTTCAGATCTGTAGGGAGTTGCACAGATGAAAAAACTGCAAAGGCTCCCACACCAAAACATATTTACCCAGAGACTTATTAAACTAGCTAATATTTATATGCATTTACACAATCACATATAAATAACCGTGGGTCTTTTTTTTTTTTCAGAGCATCCCAAGATTGGCTTGAGTAGCATGCGAGTTACACACACCTCTACCCTCAATTATTTCTTCCATAAGTATATAGTTGCCTGTGTAGTCAAACTGTTGCCATCATCAACATTAGGAAATTCAGAATGGATACAATACCTTCTCGGCTCTTACTGCCAATTGATCCCATAGGATTTTTCCCAACTCCCAGCTTCACCCCCTCGATTAGGATCTACTCTCTGCTCGGCTGCTGTCATTTTAGCCTTGTTTAAATTTTAAGCTTTGGGGCTGGAGAGATGGCTTAGTTGTTAAGAGCACTGACAGCTCTTTCAGAGGTCCTGAGTTCAATTCCCAGCAACCACATGGTGGCTAACAGCCATCTATAGTCAGATCTGATGCCTTCTTCCTGCATACAGGTGTACATGCAATAGAGCACTCATAGACATAAAATAAATAAATCTTTAAGTTTCAAACTTTCTCTGTCTTTTATGCCATGCATTTTCTAGGTAACTACAGTCCCCCACAGCACCAATTTTTATGCTGTAATACTACTTATTTGGGGTTTATCTGATAATTCCATTTGAGATCATAAACATCATGGCCAGCACAAAACATGAGTGTTATGTCCTCAGAAAATCACATCTAAAAAATCACGCAAGTCCATTTGCCTGGCAGGTGAATTGGCTTTGATTACCCAGAGTTCTGCATGTATAGCTTTATTTCTCTTTACAACTATAAATCTATAAAGAGACACTTTGGGAATCACATGGGCTTACCACTCTTCTTCCAAAACTCCCTCTACCTGTGCTGTTAGTCTTGTTTGATCCCATTTCCTCTTAAGATATTACCTCTTTCTCCTCCAATGTACAGCATTCAGTAACCAGAAGTTTACTATATGAGAGGATATTTTCCCCATTTTAAATCTATAATTTAGCCTGCCGGGTAAGGAATTTCAGGTTTTCGGAATCCTTCATAATTTGTAAATGTCTTTAATAATTCTGGTGCTCAAGCTTTTTCAGGTTTGGCATCTGAAGTCCCTTCAGCCAATTCCTGTGTCCTTGTGACACCCTGCATTATTCAAGTGTGTGTTGCTGTGGAATAATGCTATTGTACGCTGTCAAGATTTCTTACTCATACTGGTTTAATAAAATGCCAGTAGCCAGGCAGGAAGTATAAATGGGGCAACCAACTAGAACAATTCTGAGACGAGGAAAAGCAGAGGTGCAGTCACAAGCCAGACACAGAGGAAGCGAGATAAGAATGCCTTACTGGGAAAAGGTACCAAGCCACGTGACTAAACATAGACAAGAATGATGGATCAATTTAACTTGTAAGAGCTAGTTAACAATAAGCCTGGGCTAGTAGGCTAACAGTTTATAATTAATATAAACCTCTGTGTGTTTCTTTGGGACTGAATGACCATGGGACCAGATGGGACAGAAACTTCTGTCTACTGTGTATGCTTCCTTACTTTCCAGCATGACGAGGTCCCCTAGATTCAATTTCTGATTACTCTGCCCAGGGCCTTGGAATCCAGGCAGTTCCATTCTGTGGCATTTAAACAAGACTGAAAAGACATGATTCCCTTTCGGGGGGGTTGATATTTGAAATTCAAACCTGAGGTAGGAGAAATGATAGACAGCTCAGAGGTTAAAATCATTTTCAGCCAAATCTGATGACAGGAGTTTGATCCTTAGAACCAATAGAATGGAAGGTGGGACCTGACACCCACAAATCATCCTCCATTTTCCACACACATAAAAGAATCCTTGTACCCACACACTTATACAACAAATAAATAAAGGAAAAATAATTGAAATATGGATACACAAATCTGTTCTTTGATCCCAGGGTATAAAATTGTGCTCTTTCTGCAGTCAGTAAACATGCATACATGCATGAAAACACATATATATGGATCACATAGGTGTACTTTGTTTCATGTGTACATGTATATTTTAGGAATCACAAAATCCCATCAATTCCAACTCATTCCACAGAGCTTCTTGCTTCCACCAGAATTATTTCCATGAGTCTTCATACTGAAACCCTGGATCCTAGCTCATTCATTTCTCATTAATCCAATGAAAGTGGTTCGGAATTATTTCACCCCAGCAGCCACAACAAACACAAACTCTCTGAAGCCCATTTGTTTGCAGTCCTCCCTGCCCAGCACACAAGCACCGCCAACTTTGATTTTTAGTATTGATCCATGCAGCCTATCTTAAAATGTCCCCTTAACCATACCCTAGTGGCATGGAGCATTGAAAAAGTCACAGGAAAGAATGCCTTGTAGCTACGAGCCTCTGCTGTGCTCCACAGAGCTCCATTGCTGTTTCCTTCTAAAGGCTCCTCCCCCCTGCAGAATGAATTCCATCTCTTCCCATGCCAACAGTGTCACATTAATGAGGTAGTGACAGAAAGGAGAGAGGAGACTCTGAAGCTTTCAACAAACCACCAGGTGGTGAAGAACGTGAGTGGATCATTGTTGTTAAAACGCATAGAGCAATGGCATCATTAGAAACTGAGTTATCTTTCCGTGGACCCTAAGTATTTTCAGATTCTGCTGTGATGGTCTACATGGCAGTTATAAATATTTCCCAAAATACTGAGGAAAGTGTTGTCTTCCTATATTACTAAACAATGTGAGTTTCTGATTTACAACAGCCAACACTGTTTTCCCCCCTCCGCCTATCCTTCCAGATGCTGCCCAGCTCATGGAGCGAATCTTGGTCTCGTCTTGAAAAGGATTTATTTCCCCTATTCTTTATTTTGTATTTACATTTTATATCTACTTTCTTGAATCCTACAGACTCATAAAATGGTTTTGAATAGCATAGCTGCAGAGATGATGGGGAGGTCAGCTATGTTAATTTCAAAGCGCCCCAGACTTCGGTGTGAGGTTGCCTAGCAACCCATCTCTCAGGCCTCCTTTGTGGGAGAGAGAAGAGAAAGCAATTCTGTATACGCTCAAGCTGAGATGGCTTTAGAAAGCGAAAAATCCTCCGCTAAAGGTCCGGCATAACCCCTGCTTCTCCTCTCTTGCCCACTCTGTGCACTTCACACATGATGAGAGAAAGATCCTGTCCTTTGATGACGGAGCTCTGATACAGACCTAAAATAGAACTCAGAGAGATACGGTCAAACAGTGCAAGTGACCTGTTACCTTGCATTAGCTTGAGATGCGATAATTAAACTGCCCACCTTCCTTTTTCTCTTATATGAAAGTATACTTTCCCCTCAAGTTCTTAAAGCCAGTGATGTTAAATGAAACAGCAGTTGCCTGCTGTGCATATGTTACCATAGCGACCTGAGCCAGGAGTGGTGTTTTTCTCCTTAGGCACAGGATGGCTGAAATATGTTCATCCAGGGAACCCAAGCAGCATGTTGACTAGAAATCAGCGTCTGGGAGGAACCTGCTCTGTTCCCTCTTATCCACACTAACTTGGAAAAAAAAATAATAATGAAGCCCTCTGCTATTCCCTCAACCGCTGAGAACCAAACTGCAGTGGGTAGCAGAGGAGCCCTGGCAGAAGGCAAATAGAGGAAGGTGAAAAAGAGTAGCAAAACCTGCACCAGTGGCCGAGAGAGCTAGACAAGATATTCTACCCCTTCAAACAGCACCAAAAACAAATTGAAAGGGGACAGCTGGAGATTTGCATTGTAAAAATAGTTAGGTACAGTTTTAAAACCGTTTCTAGCCCATCCTCTATGGTTATGTTCTAAGGAGACAGCACAATACAGGAGCACAGTTTGGTTCAGATCAATATAATTTTAATAGACTCTCTCTGACTTAGACCAGCATGAGGCACCCCACTTTGTACTCGGTTTGACCTGCCTCTAATCGTGGATAAGAACAGAGAGGCCCCCGTAGCATCCTGTGCTTTGGAATCAGACAATCTGGGGTTTCAGCCTTCTTAACAGTGTGACTCGGGGCAAATTCTCCAGGCTTTTGAAGTCTCTGTCTTCCGGTGGTACTTAAGGGTAGACTGTTGACATGCAAACGAGCCTACAGATGGGAGGCAGCTGATTCAACACTGACCTGCTGTCAGGAATGTGGTTTGAGCAAGGAGTGCTCACAGAGCAGGTGGGAAATGCCCTGCAGTGTGCTTAGTAAGGGAGCCATCCTGGAGCACCAGCCAGAAGGATCACAAAGGAACCTGACGACAGACTGCTCAGCCTGTTCACACCTATGCGACGTCATCCTCCGTGCACACTGACAGGGCACTCTTTAAGGGTCAGCCCCCAAACCCTTTTTAAAGAAAAAACATTCTTACATATATTTTACAGCTAAATCTTGTTTCTGGGCTCAGATGATTATGCCTAGCACAGCCGTCAACCTGTGATGCTGAGGAACTTGCCTTTAAGGAGGCAGTGCAAAGAATGGGCTGCTCTGTCCGAATGCAGTTTCCTAGAGGGACGCCCGGTGCTGCCGGCAGTGAGATAAAATGCACTATGCATCCGTTTCTGAAATACCTCGTCAGGGCATGCATCTCCAACAACAGGGTGTCTTCTGGTGATTAGTATGTCATTGGCATTGCTTATGGAATGCATACGCCTCTTAACATTTCAGATTACTGTCCTTTCGTTTTAGAAATGAGGGGTAGAGCTCAGAGAACATGATTTATTTACCACATCCATTCACCATTGTGTGTGTATATGTATGTATATGTATATATAATTAAAATTAGAATATAATTCAATAAACCCATTATATTATATATAATATAACTATTATGTTATCATATAATATATAACATATACAAAAATCAATTTTAATTTTAATTATAGTTTAATTTTATATAGAGTAATCCCACACCCAAGGGGAGTGTGTGCTCAAGGCATATCCCCTAGTGTTCTGACACTAAACGGCAGTGAAAACTTGAGATGTGAGACCTAGTGAAAGGTGATTACGTCACCTAAACCTTCACCTCTGAAGAGATTAAGGTAGTTCTCCCAAGACTCAAGTTAGAGCCTCCAAGACCAGATTATTATTATAAAAAAATCAGAACTGTCCCCCACTCCTGCCTCTGGCTTCCTGTTGTAGTCTGTGATCTATACAACCATGAGACCATCACAGGAGGCCAGCTGACCATCTATCTGCCTCCAACACTGTATTCTGTGCAAGCCGTGTTTGCTCATAAATTACCCATCCTATACCCAGGCATAGCTAATCATCTACATTTAAAAAGCGTATTTTAATTAAAAATAGAGAAAACATTAAATTTTCATTTCATCATTTTGTCATCTTTTTTACACAATGTCTTATCAAGTTGCCCACGATGGTCTTAAGCGTGTGATTTTTTTTGCCATAGCACCCCAAGTGAAGCAGCACACCTGCCTCTACACTGTAATTCCATTTATTTCCTTTCTACCAGATCAGATGTCTGCCATCTACTAAGACTACTGCAAGACTTTCTACTTTACAAGCCAAAGACAGTCATAAAGATCCATATGCCTGCATTTTGGTATTGTGTTGGCATAGAACTCTCTGAACTTTTTATTGCTCTTACTGTGTTGAGTTTTATATTTATATATTGTTTAATTGTCATGTAAAATGCACCTTAACCACCATCTCAACTGCCTTGAAAGATGAGGAGAAACTTGGAGAGGATCAAATCAGACTGGCTTACTGGAGCCCTAAGGATTCCCTATTATGCCATTGGCCAAGTGTGAGTAATAACACCTTCATCTTCTTGGGATCATATGTCTGTCCTGGGGCATCAGTCAAACAAGGAAGGCAATCCAAGAAGATAGATCAGTGTCACTCCTTCAGGGGCTCAGCACAAACAAGATGTTATCTGGTAAAGTGAATTTATCTGAAGAGGCAGAAGGCAAGTGAAGACAGCAAGCCCTTAGGGAGGAAGAGATGATTCTCCGGATGGATTCTAGGGCTCTGTCTGATAATGACTCCACTGTAAATGCCACCTTGCTGACACATGCTAAGAGCAAAATATCATTTCAAGGTTGCTCAAGGTCCTAGCGATTTAACTATAAAACTATGACCGCCTCACTTTCCCTCTCTCATCTCATGGACACAACATACTATCCTCTCTCTTCTCCTGCTTCCACAGAAGAACCCCTTACTTTATTGAACAGAAATCAACTCTCTTGTTTATGTTTTTGATATTTAGTTAATGCTCCAAATTTTCCTGTTGTGGCTCTTATTTAAGAAATTTTATCATTTTCATAATAACTAATATAGAAAATTCTCCAACATTCAGCTCTTGGATGATAAGCATTGGTATCCTTTAGACCCAAATGGTTAACAGCATGATCCTAAGCCAGTCTTCTACTGCTCAACTACAAGAGAATCTGAAACTGGACTCTCTTCCGAGGCAGCAAGGAACAAGAGAAAAACAGAACCCTTGGTTCCACGTGAAAATAATCAGCATTTTGTCTTCCGCTACCACACACTAAATAGTTCTGGACAATCAATATTCTGAGTGCTAGACAAATACCACAGAATCAGCAGAATAAAGGAAAGATATTTGTAAAATATTATCTTTAAAAAACGCGACAGTATTGCTGAAGAATTGGGGAGAAAATCAGAACAGTAAAAAAAAAAAAAAAGTGTCCTTGTCTAAAGAGTTCCTGGATTGTGCTTGCCTTTCTGTCAATCATCCTGCTGCCTCCGTGCAGCTGTCCCGCCCATCCTAGACTCCCATCTGTCGGAAGAACATGGCCATCTGTACCAGTACTGATGATCAATCCTTTCACACAACCAAGTTCTTTTTTAAAAAATTGTCTAATTGTTGTACAACTGAGAAGTCTTCGTTGAACTTGTCTCCAGTTCGTCAAGTTACATTAGGGTTCTTCTCCAGCTAAGGATCAAGTCGGAGTGATGTGGAGAAAAGCCCTGATTTCAGGATAAAAAGCCCTGCCCGGGGGGGGGGGGGGTCTGTACTAGTATCCTACTGCACAGTGGTTGGCTCCCAACAGCACAAGTTTTTTTTTTTTTTTCTCTCTCTCTCTCTTAGGTTAGAAGTCTGAAATGGGTCTTCTATGCCTGAAAGCAGGGTGCAGGGTGTTACCAAGCTGTCTTCCTTTGGGAGTTCAAGGGTAGAGTTTGTTCTTTGAACTCACCAGGTTTTAGAAGGCTCCTGCATTTTTTGTGGGGTGGGGAGAGGCTCATGGTCAATCACTCCAATGGGTTTCTGCCATCATAACTTGTCTTAACTTCCATCTCCTTCCTTCCCTAGTGAGGAGCCTGTGCCTGTAGTGGCCTGAAGTGGTTCCTGGCGGACAGAGAAAGGTGCTCCCCCCATTAATGCAGCCACACCTGCAGTTTCTCTTGCCCTGACAGTTAGCACACCCGCCGTTCTAGAGATTGGTATGTGGACATCTTTGGGAAAGTGATTTGCTTTGCTGCTTACAAGGCTGGAGCCATCTCAGGCCGACAACCCTGAAATCCCAGAACCTTACCGCAGCACGTCAGGATGGTGTGTGAGGATGGCAGGGTCTTTGCCTTTACCTTTGACCTGTTGGGCTGTGCCCATTCTTCTGGTCATAGTCTATAGGATAGTGTGAAGACCTTGGGAGAGACCATCCCTATTCTCAGCACGTAGGGACTGTGCGACCTTGGACAGTTTCCCAGGCTCTCTGAGCATCCATATTCATTTCTCTTGCCTGGTACCACCCAGGGGATACAGGCAGAGGTTCACCTGAAGAAGCATCTTTGGGAATAATACTGATGAAAGAAACGGGGGTGAGAAGCAGGGCTGGACTGTGCAGCAGGTTTCTGCTGATCTCCAGGGGCCTCTCTGCTGCTAGAGGAGCCCCTTCAGGGTTGGCCTTTTTAAATCCAAGTAGACAGGCCTTTGTCCCTGATGAAACAACCCAGCAGTGCCAGGTTAAAGTGGAAGAGTGAGACATTTGCCTGGAGGCAAAATTTAGGCCCATCCAAATCTTCAGTGGTCAAAATAGCGAATGTATTTACACATCATTGTTAAAAAAAGATATAAAATCGTGAAAAATCACAATGTACAAGCTATCAAAACCTATATATAAATGTGTGATCAGTGTTTATGTGGAGACATATCCAAGTCTCTGGCAAAAAGAAAAACTTATCCATACTGATGGTATTGTTATATAGAACTGTGATGGTATTGTTATATAGAACTGGACAGGATCTGACCTTTTACATTCAGCTGAGGAGGCCAGCTCCTCACTTAACTTTCCCCAGGCCTAGCCCTGCACGCACAGGCAGTGAGAGAAAGCAGTCTCACGCCAAGGACAGTTCCTGGAGAGGCTTGGCTGGGAGCCATCCGCAGCCAACACTTCTGGCACCAGACGGATGATGGCCTTGATCCTGCCCTAAGACGCAGTCGGGGAGCACGGAAAGGATCCACTGTGGGATAAAGCCTCCTTCCCAGAAGGGTACCCCGATGGCATCTAGTCATTTACTGTCTGAGGTAGAGACGCTCTGGCAGCCTCCTGCAGCCTCGAGGCTAGTTGTATCAGGTGCCACGGAATGGAATCTCAGCCCAACAGGGACCTGACCTCCCCCTTTCCCTTCTCCTGGCAGCTTGAATGAATGAAAGGTCCAGGTCGCTGACTCAGACCTGAAGCTGCCATTAAGATGCCGAGGAAACCCGGCTTTGATCTATGGCTCACTGGCTTTGGCTAGAGTTTCTAAGCAAATAATCCAAAGCAAAAAAGCATCATTCTATGCCCTGGCCTTTTAATCCCAAAGCATCTTCTTAGGGTGTAGCTCACAACCAAGCTGCTGGTCAGATGCAAATCCTTTGTTGCTGGGAAAAATGAAAAGAAGTCGAGAGTGAGCTCTCACAGATGCTAGTGCACTTCCTGGTGCATTTTTCGGTGCATCTAGCACACACGGCATGTTCTAGAACATCAGCGGAAGGAAAACTGTAAAGTCTCCGTGCTCATTCAAAGACGAGGGGGTCTCAAAGGGAGAGAGAGTTTGTAATATTTGAGAATACGGGAGATTTTTCAGAAGGGGGAGGGGCTTTCAAAGCAGGGCAGAGGGGCACAGGTCAGAATCTCCTGAGAAAGATTCTTGCCTAAAGCAATGTCCATCAGAGGGGTTTGAACACTTCACACCATCTCCTCGAAAAGATGTTCCGCTTAGTGCTGCAAATCACCGTGACTCTTTGGGAGACCTAAGTCGCATCCGACAAACCCAGACAGCAAAGGGAGGGGGCGTGTCAAGAGCTGGAGCAGATGCAGTTAATGCAAGGCGAGCCTTTACACCAGTCGCTGAAGTGCAAGCGGCTGCAGTTTTGTCATGAGTCGTATTCAACAGTAGAGACTGAATGGGCTTTAAAGCCTATCAATTGTTGAAAACAAAAACCTTTTTCAGCAACCCTGGGGATTTTCGATATTAATTTTAAGCTTAAATTAGCAGAAGGAAAGGGACGGCACTTGTTTATCTTTCGCCGAGCCTCCTTGGAGGTGAAGCGGATTGGCGCTGCAGTTTGTCTCCTGGCTTGACCCTGGCAGTTATCTGGCTGTTTGTTTGCTGTAGATTACACCCCCTGAAGGAACGCAAACCCCTCGGTGATGCCCACGGGAAAAGCTGCACAGCCTCTGAGTGCTGTGCTATTTAGATAACACATTTCCACATTGTATAGGTTTCTTTTCTAACTTTCAGATCATTTAACAAAAAATGATTGTTCCAAGATGCTTTTCTAGCCACACAGTTTTAGTTTTTTCTTGCTGACTTCCTTTTCTTCTCTTCTCCTTCCCCTTCTCCTTTTCTCTTTCTCCTTCTTCCTTCTCTCTCTTTTTATTTCCCTTGGAATTTACCCTTTCTGATTTTGGACTTCTGTTAGGCAAGAAGAGTGATGATGTATGTATATAAATTTAATTTCCCCCTGGTGGCCTTTTAAGTTAAATACTCACTTCCCTTTCCTGATAGTCATTTCCTCACAGTCTAAAAACATCCCCCCCCCCCATGCTGCATCCTAGCTGGCTTTATGATATCTGTATGAAGGCACAAAGTGTAAGCCAGTGTGTCTTGAGAATCCAAGACTTGAGAATGAAATTCAAAAGGCAGATAGAAACATTAAAGACGACAAGCTGAAATGAAGATGGAATTGAAGAATTCAAAAACTCAATTAGAACATTGCAACTAGAATTAAGCAAGTATACCAAAAATGGAAGGGGAAAAGCCTACAAGGCCTCAGTCTTACATAAAAATTAAGGAAATCTGAGAAGCGGAGAAATAGCCTTCCCCAGGGAAGAGAAAAGCAACTGGTTACCCAATAACAAATGGTCTTCCCTAAAAACATACATACAAGTAATATTATACAGAGCGAGCAGGCTATATTAAGGAATGTATATATATTACATATAAGGAATATATAATATATATATTATACGTAGCCATGGAGTTCTAGTGATCTGCCTCCCTCCACTTCCCCAGTGAGAAGATTATAAACACGACCTACTGAACATAGTTTCTTAGGTATGTTCTGGGAATTGAACTCGGTTATCATTATTTCTAATCAATCTCTTAATTAACTGAGACATCTCCCCAACCAATTTTAACACTTTTGGGGAGGACCAAGCATAACATGTAAATGCATACTTTGGCAGTGTAATGTAATAGTATACATACACACAGAGAGATCATATATACAATAATGAATAAAATTTAAAAAATAATTTTAAAAATACACACACACACACACACACACATATATCTACACACCCACACAAATGGTAGGTAGAAGCTGAGAAAGACACCTGATGCTGACCTCTGGCCCAACACACACATAACCACGTGTACCCACATACTGGTATGTACCTCCCCACACATGAGCATACGTACACTACATACACATACACACACAACTTAAAGAAATGTAAGTAAAAACTAAAGGACCATTTTCGGTTGTTTCTGGAAAACAATTGGAGAGTCCTTAAAAAAAATGTTATCTATTAACACCAATTTAAGAAATGATTGGATTAGAAAATGTTCAACCCTTTGTATTTGATTCTAGTAATCTACATAATGCAATTCAAAAAGTCAGCCCTTTAAACCTTTTAAGTATGGTTTTCATTGTCTACCAATATAAATATATAAATACGTGTATTTAGAATCACTCCTGAAGTAAGTGAGTTGTGCTTTTGTTGGTCAATGGTCATTTGCTTGAACTGGAAGCACACCAAAGACACGTGCAGAGCACAGACCCCCAAGCCCTTCTTCAGTAGTTGTACTTCTGCAAAAAGAGCTGGTGTCTGATGCGTAAGGGAGACAATGATGCAAGAATCCAGACGGATGTAAGCACACTATTAAATGTCTTTGCTTCCAAGTTTAGATAGCAGCTTGGGGAGTGTTGTCCAGTAGGGCCAAGTGACTATTATTATTTTCATTTCTAAAAATGAAATAATAGCATTCAGTAGTAAATGTTATTTTTAAGATGAGTTGAAAGTAATTCATGTACCATCACTCTGGCAAGCCCTGTGCTTTGTGTTTGAAGGACTGATGTTCGCAGGGCACACTTCAGGCATCAGTAGCCACGCTAAGAGTTTAACCTCAAAGGACTTCCAGTGAAAACATGATCGGGTTACAGGCCCTGTGGCTGAGTGCGTAGACACAGCTACATGCATGGGCTTTCTTACCTTTTATATCCGGAGGGTGGTGTTTGAATGTGAAGAAAAGATCGGGGTCCTCATCAAACCTCTCTAGATTATGTAATGTTTATACCAATGCTAAATTTTGCTGTGGCTGTAACTAAGAGAAGAATAAGATTCAGGTTTTTTAAAAATTTTTTATGGTTTATTTAATTTTTTATTTTATGTGCATTGATGTGAAGTGTCAGATCCCCTGGAACTGGATCTTCAGACAGTTGTGAACTGCCATGTGGGTGCTGGGAATTGAACCCCAGGTCCTTTGGAAGAGCAGTCAGTGCTCTTAACCACTGAGCCATCTGTCTAGCCCCTCAGATTTTTTTTTTAAGTTTCTGAAAAACTACAGTTAGCAGAAGAGAGAAAAGGGAAAATTATTCCAAACTCACTGGTAAAATTCAAGAGCTGTGGTAGTAAAATTCTCCTCATGCCTTTGATCGAATACCTTAAAAATGAAATGGATACACAAAGAGATATTTGTGGACAAATTTTATATGAAATTAATGTGAACGGGAAGGATTTCCTACGCTAGGTACCACAAAGTTTTTGAGTTCCCTTGGATATCTGAAACAAGTATTGAAGCCTTGAAGGAAGTAGAAAGCAATTTGTCTACATGCTTCATACCAGACACACGAATTTTATTTTTGTCCACACAGAAAGATGTACCTGTATTAGCTCTGAGGGTGGCTGAGAAATGGCCTGACACGGAAAATCCTAAAGACAGAGAAAGAAAACATCCATGAAATACAAGCTTGCATGCTGTAAATAGCTCATGGGAGCTTCTAAAACACAGACAAAAAAAAAAAAAAAGAACCTCCAAAACTTGTATATATAAGATGAACCCCTTAAACTCTCACACCCTGAGGCCTTTACAGGCATTCCTGGGCCACCCTCAATAAAATTATGGAGACACCAGGCACCCTATGCCTAAGGCAAATGATCAATTTTTATTCACTGAAAGCAATAGAATATTTTACTAAAATGGTTGAATTTTCTAAAAATGGAGGTGAACTCCAAAGAAGTCACAGGTTAAACAGCAACACTCATATAAAATCCATCATTCTCCATAAGCTCAGTTAAATGACACACCTTCTTATTTAGCTTATTTCGACATTCCTCTCCTTCTGATGATCTCGGTGATAGGTGTAAGGCCATGCATTCTGGATTTCCCAGTTTTTATTTTGTTCTTTAATTTGTCTGCTTATTATTTATTTTATCAATTACATCTAATTTCTTACCTCATTAACAAACTCTAAAACTCTTCTTTCCTTGAAAATATATATTCTGGGCCCCTAACAAAAATGTCAAAAGTGTATGATTTGGGAAAAGAGGAAATGTAACAACTGTCTTAGGAGTTTCTTACTTGTCAAATAAGACTGAACAGAAATATATATATATATATATATATATATATATATATAATTGGCATATTCTTTATTTTTAAGTAAAGTGGTCACATAGACCTGAGTGGCTGAGTGGGCTGGGGAAACTATGCCTTATGCAAACCCGGCTGAAAAACTCTGTGCTCTTCCATACCCTGTAACACTCTAACTCAACACTCCCTACTCAGAAGCAATTATTGGGCTGATTGTTCTCGTCCATGAAAATAAGAACAATGAACAAATTCCAAAGACTTGCCAAGACATCTTTAATTACATGACCCCATGGTCAAATCTAAAAACTAGCCTTTTTTAGATTTTCAGAAAGAAAATCCTCTATTCCTATCATCACTTCCTTGCACAAGCTCCTGGTATAATTCCTTTCATAATGAAAATCAGAGGACCCATTTTTTTTTTTAACTAAATCATCCAAAATCATCATAAGCTATTTAGCCAATACAAAAAGAACTTCCTTCTATGGCCCCTTGAGTTGTCTTTGGGGGTCTTGGGTACAGAGAGATGATGCATCACATCACAGCTCACAGCACAGAGTCACACTGTGCTGGACAGTTTTATGTCAACTTGACACAAGCAAAAGTCATCTGAGAAGAAAGAAGGTCCATTAAGAAAATGGCGCATCAGACGAGATCAGGTCCTTTCAAAGGCCATACATAGATCTAATCTATGTGAGAAGTAGAAAAAGACAAGATCTCCTGAGTACATTGGGAGCATAGGGACCTTGGGGACAGGGTTGAGGGGGAGGGGAGAGGCAGGGAGGAGAGCAGAGAAAAATGTAAAGCTCAATAAAAATCAACAAAAAAAAAAAAAAGAAAGAAAAGAAAAGAAAATGGTGCAGGCCTTTAATCCCAGCACTTAGGAGGCAGAGATAAGTGGATCTCAGTGAGTTCAAGGCCAGCCTGTTCTACCAAGCGAGTTCCAGGACAGCCAGTACTGTACACAGAGAAACCCTATCTCAAACTCTTCCCCCCACACTGTTGCGGGAGGTCCT
>NC_022011.1:76838983-76859827 GCF_000317375.1 Microtus ochrogaster | reverse complement strand
AAAAAAAAAAAAAAAAAAAATGCTTCCAACAATATTCAGACCAAGCTATTTTCAAACTATTTAAATCCTAGTGACTAAACCAATAGAGACCTGGGAAGATATTGAAATATAGACTGCCAGATGCTAAAGATGCTTGGTACATCAATAGTACCAGTCATGTTGAAATAGAGAACATGACAGCACAATAGAGCATGTAGTTAAAGGGACATCCAAAAAAGAAAAAGTAGCCAATGGAATTCCCAGAGTGCTGTAAAAGGTAAAGACTCCTGAGGACTTGCTACTGTTAGCAAGACTAATTTCATTCATGGTTTGGCCTAATGTTGAAAAACTCACACTGTGTGAGGACTTAATTTACATATTTAATAATAGAACCTGTTCTCTGGCATACTTTGTATTCTCTCAACATTATATATAGCCACTCCACACTCCATCCTTGAAGTGTATCAGTGGTTTAAGTAAGGGCATTAATAGGGGGAAAAAATGCAGGCTGGAGAGATGGCTCAGCGGTTAAGAGCACTGACTCCTCTTCCAGAGGTCCTGAGTTCAATTCCTAGCAACCACATAGTAGCTCACAACCATCTGTAAAGAGATCTGATGCCCTCTTCTGGCCTGCAGGCAAACATAGACAGAGCACTGTATATACAATAAATAAATAAATCTTTGAAAAAAAAAATGTTTCCATAAAATCAGACTGCAGGCAAACCTGTAGGGTATTTTCTTAATTATTGATTGACTGGGAGGGAGACCAACTGTGGGTCTGGTCCTGAGTACTATAAAAAAGCAGGCTAAGCAAGCCACGAGGAACAAGTCAAAAGTCAAGCAGGCAGCATTCCTTCTCCATGGTCTCTGCATGAGCTCCTACCTCCAAATTCCTGTGTTGTCTGAATTCCTGTTCTGATTTTTTTTTCAGTGATAAACAGCAATATAAAAGCATAAGCCAAATAAACCCTTTTCTCCCCAATTTGCTTTTTCTTTTTCTTTTTTTTTTTGGTTTTTCGAGACAGGGTTTCTCTGTGGTTTTGGAGCCTGTCCTGGAACTAGCTCTTGCAGACCAGGCTGGTCTCGAACTCACCGAGATCCGCCTGCCTCTGCCTCCCGAGTGCTGGGATTAAAGGCGTGCGCCACCGCCGCCCGGCCCCAATTTGCTTTTTGTCATGGTGTTTTGTTACAGCAATAGAGACCCTGACTGAGATACACAGGCCTCTGAGGTCTTTACTTCATGCCTTTACACACGTGTTTTTGATATTTTGAAAAGCTCAGTTCCTTTTCCCCTCCTCCACTTCAGACATTCTAGAAATTTCTATGCGTGTCACTGAATATACAGATGTATCTGTCTTTGAAAAATAAGTAAATTTATTATGTGCATGGGCTTAATTTACATATTTAACATTAGAACCTTTGTATTCTCTCAACACTATAGTTAGGAAGGTGTTATATAACCTATCTCATTCTGTCTACCCACTTCATATAATTCCACAGTGTGCATCCAATACATTTTACTTATATATTCCCTTCAGACTAGAATTGTTCTCAATTTTTTTCATATTTTTATTTAAAAAATTTTATTTTACATACCAATCCCTGTTCCCCCACCCTTTCCTTCTCCCACTCCCCTTTCTCCTTCTTCCCATGCCCCCACTCACTCTTCCGAGAGGGTAAGGCTGTCTTATCTGTCACCAGTTCCCACCACCCACACACACACACACACACACACACACGCACACACACACACACACACACGCATGGGCACATACATCTAATAAGAATAAATTCAACACACTTAATGAAGTAGATTTTCTAGGAGATCCTACATAGCAAGGATGTGAATCATAAGTTTAAATCCTAATTGCTGAGAGTCAGGGGCCAAGTTACCTTTTCTCTGTGTGCCTGGTTGTGCATGTATGTAAAATCAGTGTATCTTATCTTCAAAAGTGTTATTTCCTATAAAACCGACTCTGTAAGCATCTACATGAAGCACATGAACATTTACAGGTGCTCCAGAGAAGTCTCTTTCTCTGTCTCCTGTCTGACATGTATGAAGGATTCCATAAGAGGCTCCTATTGATGTAAACATCTTCACTCTTACCCCTTGTGAGAAATTAGGAAAAGTGCTACTTGAATGTGAACATAGATAATTTGTCTTCTTGATGTCTTCTCCGGACCTATGGAGTCCAGGAATTCACGCATGAAAATCTGTCTAGACGCTAGCAATAATGGTTAGTCAGAAATCTTATATCATTCCTCAGACTTGATAAATACCCGATTTTTTTGTCACTTTCCTAAAATCTTATAAGAGAATTTCTGTGGGCATCTGATGTGGATTGAAAAGCCATGAAATTAAATTTTGAAAGGAGATGGGGAAGAAACGAGGGCATGCTCCCAGATTTTTTTTTTCTTCTTCAGAAAGTTTCTTACATAATTCTGGGTGACCTGAGGTTCTCTGTGTCACAGTGCCCTTTCACTTTCAGAGATTGTCCTACCTCTAATTCCCAAGTATTTGTATTATAGGTGTGAGCCACTATGCCTGGCTAAAAATCTTTTATTAGACTTTCCACTTTCTCTCCCCACCCCCACCTCCCTTTTAAAATCGATGCAATAGTAAAAACAGGTCTATAAAAACTCATATAATACTGAAGTAAAGTTATTTACTAAAAAGGTCATTATCCATGCAAGCTTAGATAAAACTACTCTTCTATGATTCATTTTTTCTAAACTATAAAATAAATTGGAATGGATAATTTCCAAGGTATTGAGCTTATCCAAAATCCCTTGACTCTGCGCTCCCTGTATCCCTGAGGACACCACACTATATTGACAGGTATGATGCTACTGGAGGTCACTCAGCCCTGGTGTCTCAGCCAGCTGAAGTGAGACTCCATCAGCAAGGCCTTTGTGCAAGCTGCCAAAAGCTGCCTACCTGTGGAAAATGCCTTCCAAAAAGGTGTTGCCTCTTCCATGCATACAGCTTTTCTGAAGCTGGAAGGGATGGATGGACTCCAAGCTGACAGAACTAGCAAACAATATGAAATGTTCCTGATGCTGATGTTATTTTTCACCAAGTTATAATCCTCCAAGGCTGCAGGTCAGTGGTGAACCACAGAGGACAAGGTGGTGCTGTCCCGTGGCTGGCGTTCTATGCGTATAAGGTACTTAGGAAAGGGAGTACTAATGGACTCATTTATCCTAACATCATTTCCCTGGGTCCCTGCTGAAGGCCACAGAGCGCGTTGGCATTTTAAAAATTCCTTTCTCCTCCACCCTCTCTCTTTCTTCCCATTCCTTTTTCCAGCTCTGGTATAGTTATACTTAAAATGTTTTGGCAATGGTAAAACAATCAGATTTAGAAGGAGAAGCTACTGTTTAGCAAGAGAAACTTACTGTTTGCCCTTGCTGGGTGAGGGTTCCTCATATAGCACTTCCTCTGTCTCAGAACCCTTAGTCATCATTTCCTTGCTTTCCTGGACCCGAGAATTCCCTTCAGCCTCACTACTGTGCCACAGCCCATGTTTCTTCCAGCACAGCTAGCTGCTTGGTCACTGCTCATATCTCACTTAAACCCCCACCGGTTTACAGGTTAGAGAAGGCGAATCCTATCCAGCCTTGGTTTAAAGATCAATTTATTAGGTTTTTAAATGCTCTAAAAGCTAAATACTTTCTTTTATGTCTTACCAGTTGATAGAAGGACAGTCAAAATAATTTTTGTTCAGTTATAAAACTGCACAGAGTAATCATGAGCTGGGAAGATACAACAGAGAGTAGACCTGAGTCTGACTACCCGAGTCCTTGAACATGGTGTGTACTTGTACCACAGGTCACAGTCCAAGCTGGAGACCTTAACACAAAAACATATAATGAAGAGTATTAATTATATAGAGATTCATATCTAATACACAATAAAGCACTCCTCTAGAAATAAATATGTACTGTCATTAGTCAATTTTATTCATGATTATAATATAAAGTGATTGTTTATTAATCATTTGTTGTATCAGAGTTTTTGCTAGACATTTTTCAACAACCTAATCAAATTCTCCTGATGCTAACCTGTTAACTATAATCATTTTAAGAACAGTCTGTTTGTTTTACAAATAACTTATTAGCAACTGTTATGAAACAGTAGAGATGTATAAATACCATTCTTTTTTTTCTTTTTTTTTTTTTTTTTCTTTTTGGCTTTTCCAGACAGGATTTCTCTGTAGCTTTGGTGCCCGTCCCGGAACTAGCTCTTGTAGACCAGGCTGGCCTCGAACTTCCAGAGATCCTCCTGCCTCTGCCTCCCGAGTGCTGGGATTAAAGGTGTGCGCCAGCACCGCCCGGCTGCTAAATTCCATTCTTGAAGGTATAAAACTGAGACAGGTTTTCTACTGACCTTGAAAATTACCCAAGCTGGGTGGTGGCTCATCTTTAATCCCAACACTCAGGAGGCAGAGGCACGTAGATCTCTGTGAGTTAGAAGCCAGCATGGTCAACAGAGAGAATTCTAGGTCAGCCAGTGCAGTCATACAAAGAAACTGTGCCTCAAGAAACAAAAACAAAAAAGAAAGAAAAATATCTTTTAATTTTTTAATTTGGAAAACAAAAAAGCTGTTGTTTAAGAGTTTTACTCCTAAAGGTTTTGACCTCCTCGGGGAGTGATTGCTCTTCCTCGATCCCCTCTTTTATGGGCAGAGGATTGTTAATCTACTCTTTATGGGGGGAAGCATCTTTATATATCATGATTTGTTCATTAAATCATTGAGGGTAGATTTTCATGTACTTATTCAAACCTTTCTGATTATGATTTAATTCTAAGTGCTGCAGTCATTTTTAGAATGACGTACTTTAAACGTTTATCCATTTACTTACTTATTGGGACTTGTGTGCATGTGCTGTGATACGCGTGTGGCGGTCAGAAGACAGCTTGAGGGAGTGAGTTCTGCCCTTCCAGTGAGCGGGCTCCTGGGGTTGAGTTCAGGTCATGAAGCTCGGCAGCAAGTGCCACCACCTATTAATCTATCTCTCCAGCCTGTAATAGTTAATGTGTTAAAGTAAAAGTAAATGAACGAAGGATATCACAGTCTCAGGTTCTAAAACTTTCTACACCCCGCAAAAGAAAGCCTTAGCATTAAAGCTGATCCATATAATGACAAGAATTAACAGAACATTTGAAAACTTGAGAAAGAAAAGAAGCAAACTCACCCAAGAAAACTAGATGACAGGAAATAAGGAAATTGAGAGCTGAAACCAACAAAATAGGAACAAAGAAAACAAGACAAAGAATCAATGAGACAAAGAGTTGGTTCTTCGAGAAAATCAACAAAATAGACAAACCTTTATCCAAACTAACCAAAAGGCAGAGAGAGAATATCCACATTAACAAAATCAGAAATGGAAAGGGGGACATGACCACAGACACGGAGGAAATACAGAGAATCATCAGGTCATATTTCAATAAACCTGTACTCCATAAAATTGGAAAACTTTAAGGAAATGGACAACTTTGTGGATAGATATCACTTACCAAAATTAAATCAAGACCAGATAAGCAAATTAAATATACCTATAACTGCTAAAGAAATAGAAACAGTCATCAAAAGTCTCCCAACCAAAAAAAGTTCAAGACCAGATGGTTTCAGCTCAGAATTCGACAAGATTTTCAAAGAAGAACTGATACCAATACTCAAATTATTCCACACAATAGAAACAAAAGGAACACTGTCGAACACCTTTTATGAGGCTACAATTACCCTGATACCCAAACCACATAAAGACATTACTAAGAAAGAGAATTACAGAGCAATCTCAGTCATGAACATTGATGCAAAAATGCTAAATAAAATACTGGCAAATCGAATCCAAGAACACATCAGAACCATCATCCACCATGATCAAGTAAGCTTCATCCCAGAGATACAGGGATGGTTCAACATAGAAAAATCTGTCAATGTAATCCACCATATAACTCATTATATATTGAAAAAGCTTTTGACAAAATACAGCATCGCTTCATGATAAAGGTCTTGGAGAGAGCAGGGATACAAGAAACATACCTAAACATAATAAAGGCAATATACAGCAAGCCAACAAATAACATCAAACTAAGTGGAGAGACACTCACAGGCATCCCACTGAAATCAGGAAAAAGACAAAATTGTTCACTTTCTCTATACCTATTCAATATAGTTCATGAAGTCCTAGCTAGAACCATAAGAATACAAAAGGAGATCAAGGGGATACAAATCGGAAAAGAAGTCATTTTTATCTATTTGCTGAAGATATTATAGTTTACATAAGAAACCCCAAAAATTCTACCAAAGAACTTCTACAACTCATAAACACTTTTAGTAATGTAACAGGATACAAGATTAACTCAAACAAATGAGTAGCCTTCCTTTACACAGATGATAAATGGGCTGAGAAAGAAATCTGAGAAACCACCCTTCACAACAGCCACAAATAGCATAAAATATCTCAGAGTAACTCTAAACAAACAAGTGGAAGACTTGTATGACAATAGTCCACTCTCTGGACTCTTAATCAATTTCCTAAGATGATTGCAACTCAAGTAATCTATGTAAAACACTTTTTAACCCAAAGACACTAACAAAGATTTGATTTTGGTCTAAGCATTTGTTTCTGACATCAACTGTTCTGCTTGACCTGGACAAAGCCAGCACTCAATTTATTTATATTTGCAATCAATGTGCACTTGAAAAATGGGAGTTCCTAGGGTGGACTACTATATTTCTACCTAAGAGCTATAAATTGACATTCAATAGAGAATAATAAGAAAAGCCTTAAGGACAGATGCAGTTATGACATCCCCTAGGCCTACCAAGGTTATTTCTCATCTCAGTAGTAGGATATATGATGTGTAGGGTTCCATTAAATCAGACATGAGAACAGAATAACACTCATCTAATGATGTCTCAGAGAACATAGCACGCTACTCTATACTATGTGCTGAGTGTTATACTCTGTGACTGAAGCAGAGATGTGTGTATTACTCCCTGTGTACCATCTACTGAGCATTTGACAGAGGTAGCCAAGATGGAGATAAACTAAAAGTATAAAATACTTGTAAGATTTGAAAGACAGTGTGAAATTAATACTGCAAATGAATTTGTGAAATTTTTATTGAATTTTGAAATGATGTAACTTAGATATATTGAACTAACTACAATATATGATTAACTGCATTTCCACCACTTTCTGTTAACTTTTAAATTTTAGATATCAGGCCGGGCGGTAGTGGCGCACGCCTTTAATCCCAGCACTCAGGAAGCAGAGGCAGACGGATCTCTGTGAGTTCGAGACCAGCCTGGTCTACAAGAGCTAGTTCCAGGACATGCTCCAAAACTACAGAGAAACCCTGTCTCGAAAAAAAAATAGATATCAGGAAAGTTAAACTTTAAATGTACTTGTAGGTGAGGATCAGGTTGCATTTCCTTTAGATAGTGATAATCTACACAAGCAACAATTGGAAAACAAAACAAAACAAAGCAAAGCAAAGAAGGCAGGGTCTGAACCCTTGCCCAGGGTAAAACAAAAGAAAACAAACAAAAATAAAAACTTAGTTTTTTTTAATTTCCAACATTTCCCAGTGACTAAGAAAAGGCAGCTTTTTTTTAGGTTAAAACTCTCTGGACACTATGTTCAGCAAGTCCTGTTTTATCCTTACTACACCTGGATGGAGGTGGGTGGTCCTTGGACTTCCCACAGGTCAGGGAACCCTGATTGCTCTTCGAGCCGATGAGGGAGGGGAACTTGATGGGGGAGGGGGAGGGAAATGGGAGGCGGTGGTGAGGAGGAGGCAGAAATCCTTAATAAATAAATAAATTTAAAAAAAAAAGAGTTAATAAGAAACCTGAGCTAATGGGCCAATCAGTTTATAACTAATGTAGACCTCTGTGCGAATTCTTTGGGACTTAACGATTGCAGGAACTGGGCAGGACAGAAACCCAGACAATATATAAGTTTGTCCTTCTTTAGTTTGGGAAAGTTTTCCTCTTGCCCAAACTATTGTTAAATATTTTATTATTGTTAAATAAATTTTCTGTGACCTTGAAAGAAAAAAAAACTCTCTGGACACCCACCCCACACACTTTGAAAGGATTCCACACCCAACAGGGCTCGGGAGAGTCAGTTCTGATTACTGATAAGGTTTCCTAGATCTTTTAGTACAGTGGGGGATTGTCTAGGAGAAGAGACAAGCATATCGTGGTTATCGGGAAGAATACACCACCATTGGAAGTAAATCCGTCAAAAGCAAATCAATTATAACACATTTAGCTGCAAATAACATTGTCTCAGCACTAAGTCCAGCAATAACGGCAGCTTCTGCTTGACCCTCTGCAGTCATATCAGGGTCCACCTTGGGCTTGTTGGCTTTACGTTCAGATGGTACTTACATGCATAGAGAATCGGTTGCTGCATGTCTTTTTATTATGTTTAATTACTACCTTTTCATCATTAAAACTTCTCCAATACAATCACATGGGCTGTTTCACAAGCTCTTGCTGTGCTGGCATCTATCTACACAGTAATTTAGCAAATATATTTATTATCCATAATGTGGTGTCAGACACAACATGGTTCTCAGTTCTTTCTCTTAGTGTGGGTTACTGTTTTTTTCTCAGAGTAGAGGAAACTGCCACACAGAAAGTAGTCATAACATCCAGTTTGTTAAACTGGTAAGACTTCTCACCAGGTTTCAAAATTTCCTGCTCTCAAAACACGTCTTTAAAGTTTCTATCTCTGAGATTCAAGGACTAAATGGTTGAGAAAGCAAGTCTGGCCAGTGTTAGGCGTTCCTGACATAAAGCCTTGCGCACCCATCTGTTTCTCAACAATTTGGATCTCAGCAAAACTAAGACTCAGGACATTTCTTATCAAATGTTCTCATCAAAAAAAAAAAAAAGAGCAGGCTTTGATTCTCTGTGAAATACTGTGCTTCTTCCTGCCCAGCAGACACATTAAGGGGGCTCTCTGGAGCATGACCCTGAGAAGAAGTCTGATTGCTTTTACTGCAAGGGCCCCATTTCTCAAAACACATCTCACAGCCCTGAGGGGCCACGTGTCCAGCCAATCAGATTCTCCTTTGAACTGATGTAGGTTTTTGTACCACGCTATCAAACAGCATGTGGATCCCTTGCACATTGAACCAGCAGGTCTTTCTTCAAACTCTACCATAGCAATCCGAGACAAGTCCTCTTAGGTAGAACAAGCGGGGGTCTTCATAGAAGTTACTACTTAAATATTTTGCAAGGTGGATTTTGTTTCATTATTCAAATGTTCATTTGAAACCCGAGAAAAATGAAGCTCAGAGAGGAACAACTGTGGGGAAATCTGGGACCTTGAGTCCTAATTGCTTCTTCCTGAAAACCAAGTAACCCAGGGTCTGCCCATCCAGCACACAGTCAGTGCCCACACCTTGACTAGAAACCCACAAAATAAAGAGGCATGGGTTTTTTTTTCTGTTTCTCAACCACAGGCATTGGGCTGTTACACTCCTTTACTGTTTCAAGTCTCAGTCAGGCAGAGGAGAGCTATACCACCTGGGGCCAGTTGTTAACTCCCAATGAAGGGATACATGGATGAATGGGCCTAAATTTTCTCATTATGGGATGTTGCTAAGAAGCTCTCAGAATCTTCACAGACCAGACTCAAAAAGAATAAGTAGATGATGGCATAATGAAGAGGTTTCATGTACAGATTTCAGTGACCACAGGCCATTGGTTCTAGAACCCCTTTGTTCTCTGAATGCCTGACTGCTGATCCTTACATCTAATGGCATAGAACCTGCACAGAACCTATGGATGTCCTCCTGGATACTTTAAATCATCTCTTCATTACTTATAATCCCAAAGTCAAGGGACATGTATGGAAATATTTATTACACTAAACTATTTAGGGAATAATAAAAATCATAGATATCCAAGCCGATCCAGACATGATTTTTCAAAAATATTTTAGAACCATGGTTGTTTGACTCCAGGGATGAAGAGATTATTGGTATGGGGGGGGGACAATTTCGTTGGGTTTCATTTTAAAGTCCTTGTTAATTTTTGTTGTCATTACTCTGTATTTGTCCCAAGACCAAGAGAGCTCAAAATGTCTTAAGTCCTGCTCAGTTTCCCCACACTGATGATCACGACATAAGAAAGAAAAAAAAACATAGTGAGAATGACCAGAGCTAAGAGTAGTTTCCTGAATGTGGAAAACTTTTTAAAATGGTGGGCTCTTCATCGGTTAGTGAACAGTAGAGAAATAATATTATAAATGGGTACCTGGACATAGGCCTAAAGCTGCTGAGTCTTGGGTGTATACTCAAATATTTGAGTTCCACATCTGAATATGGGTACATTATTAGAGGCAGATTTTTTGTTAATCATGAGTGTTATGATTCTTTTGGCAATTCTCAAGGTCTTGATTCGACAGAGACACAGAAAACTGTCCTTATTTATTGATAAACTTAGTGGTGAATATAACACACACACACACACATTTATTGCAAAGAGATGGTAACATACATGCAGGCATGTAGACGGAGACCACAATGAATGACTTTGCAGCTTAGCACTTGGAACGGTTCAGACTCTCCAATGATTTTCCCACAATATTCCTGATCCAGAAGTGGAATTGTCACAAACAAAGCAAGTTGCCAAGAGAATGAGATTTCCTTCTCTCTGTCTGGTCTACCAAACAGCCTGCCATCCTTTCCCCTCTCTTTGCTACAAAAAAGAAGAAAAACACAGTCTGTAACTAAAGATATTTTTCAGTTTCAGAGGGATGCTCCCTTCTGCCCTTTTGGCCACTGCATATATGGGATACACAGACATTATCTATATACCCATAAAAAATAAATCTTAATTTAAAAAGATGTATTTTTCTATTGATTAAAATTCCCTAGAAGTGGCACAAATCCTATAATGGAAGATGTTAATTCTCAATGGTGGAGGATAACAACGGAAAGAGGTTAATGTTTTGATATGACCCTTTTAGCTTTTTATATTGAAGGAGAAAAATGTGCAGATCATGGAGACGATAAACAAGCCCTCTCAGTAGCACTGGGGATAAGTATGGCTTCGATAGGCAATTTCAGTTTCATGGGCTTTTCCCCCTCTGTGATGATTTGAAAAATGGCTCCCATGTGCCCACAGGAAATGGCACTATTAGGAAATGTGGCCTTCTTGGAGTAGGTGTGGTCCTGTTGGGAAAGTGTGTCACTAGGGGAAGGCTTAGAGGTCCCAAGTCAGGGCCTGTGTGACATTCTCTTCCAGATCCAGGTGCCCTAAGAAACCCTCCTTTACCGAATGTCGTAAGCAGTGTTAACACCAAGCTTTCGTTCTTTTTGCCGTGGCTACTGAGGAATATTCAGGTGTCACATAATCACATAAGCCACTTGGATTAGCATCTGCTACCAAGGAACTGTGTGGAAACTTCACTGATCTAAATTCTGTGACTTGCAGCCTTATTGTTCCAATGCATACAGTGTGAGGGCTTCACAGTAAAGCTTTGGAGAAGGATGCTGGTCTTCTTGCATCAGCTTTAACCACTTGATGGCATACGTCTCAACTCACCTAGTCATAGTTTCTGTTAGCATTCATTTTAGGGGGATGAAGAGAGAGCTCCGTGGGTAAAGCTCTTGCTGTGAAAGCATGAGAACCTGAGCTCAGATCCCCATCACCCTTTTAAAGAGCTGGGCATGGTAACCTCAGTGCTGGGGATTCAGAGAATAGTGAATCCCAGGGCTTGCTGGCCAGCCGCTGACCCAAAACCTCAAGTTCTAGATTCAATGATGGACTCTACCTTTCAAAACTCTTTTAAAATACTGTGGTGGAGAAGTGATTGAGGAGGACCTCCTGATGTTGGCCTCTGGCCTCCTCATATATGAAAGAGTATACTCCCCCGCTACACACACACACGCACACACACACACACACACTTGATTTCATAATATGTGCCTTACCGTATTGTGAATAGCATATAATAATGTGTATAGCTATTTTAAATAATGCAGATTACCGTTACCTAAATAATAAACATAACAGCAATGATGATGACAGATGTAACGGTGAACTGATGTCGCTAAAGGCATTGGAACACAAGCACTTTGGCTTCTCTTCAGCAGGTCAAAAGTCACTTACTGTTTTAACTATCCTCTGTAGCCTGTGAGCTTCTTGAATACCTCCTGAGTGCTATTTTAGTTGGTGCTCCATTTTTATCTCTAAGTCATCCCTGAGTTCCATAATATCATCTCACAGTGAATTTTCGCTCTGAGTTCATAGATGCTGCCTCCCACTGGTTGACTCCATGTGCGCATCCTCCTCACCCAGCCATAATTTCCTGCAGAACTCGGTTCGAGAATGATTACGAGTGTACGAAGAAAGACCCAAGCTGAGTCATCATCAGAAAGCTAGCGATAAAAGAACAACCCAAAGCATTTTATCTGTCATAATCAAGATCAGATTTCACCAAAGTTCTTCAAGAACAACCCGGACTACATTCCTGTTAGAACCCTGCCTTCAGGATTCTGAGGGAATGTGACTTCTAACCTAGAGGTCCTGGACCTGCCAAACCACAGCCAATCTTGAGGGGAAAATGCGGGTGCTTTGTTGACACGTAATTCCTCAAACATGTTTGCCACTTAGGGCCCCAAAGTAAGAGGCTCCCCCACAGTTTGTTTCTTTAAAATGGTGACGGGAATAAAAAAAGAGGTGTGTGAAATATGAACCCCCCAAAAAAGGCTGATTACAGACGAGGAAAAGGGGAAATATTTATAATAAGAGCCAAAGCCGTTGGCTGGAGTACGGTGAAAAGAAGGGATGAAAAGGTCAGACAGCTTCAGGTAGGTGATCTTGGCAGAAGGGGTACACTGATCTGATTTTACTAACAGTTTAACAGAAGCATCAAAAAATTGGAGATAACTGACTGAAGGGGAGATAAAATAAGGAGACAAGGCTGCTTTAGGTCTATAAAACACCACACACACAAACACCACAAACACACACCATGCATGCATGCATGCACACACACAAAGCAATTTCAATTACAAGACAGCATGGCTCAGATGTAAGTGATAGGCATAGTCATAACAATGGTAATTAAATTCTGACTTAACCCGCAGTGTGCTCTACAGATTGAGAAAGTCAGCAGTGAACTTGTACTTCAGTGTGTCAAGAAGAGTGTGGTGGACTCCTGGTGTGTACATTGATGTTGTTCTTACAGATAAAAGGCAACCACTCTTTTTTTCCTTTTCTCAATAAAAAAAATTCATAAAAAAAAGGCAACCACTCATAATGATACCCAATTGGAAACTCAGTGTGATGAGCAGTTAGTAGAGGTATCTACAGTTGAATATAAACAAATTGAGTGTTGAAAATCTTGCCCTTGTCTTGGGACACTGGAGATGGGAAGTGATTTTCTTGAGAGTCTTCATGTATTTGGTTTAGTTTTTTGAAGATAATTGCATGTGTGCATTGCTCTGATGAAATAAAAAAAAGACTCAAACGGAAGTTGCTGAAGAGTATTTATCAACAGCATCCGCAACTGTGAGAAGGAGCCGAACATCCTTGCTTTTCTTGGTACAATTGTAGGTTTAACTGAAACCACCTAGCCAAACCTTCCTTCGTTGAGCTGGACAGGGTAAGTTCTGTCTGATTCTTAGGCCCTGCCAGGAAGTTATACCTGCAGACTGGGGAAAAAAATAAAAGACCTACGGTGTCACACAAGTGTCCTTGGGAAGAGTGGGTCCCTGGGAAACACTGAGCAGTGCGGGAAACAGTATCCACAGGGCTACAATATTATCTACCTGCTGACCAGGGACATACTTATTTTGCCAAACAGATGAATCGCCTCTGTGATTGTAAGCACTGAACTAACACTTCTGGATTTAAATATCTACAGACTGTAAGAGTTACCCTAATTCATCTTGGAAAGATGTCAAAACTTCTAAGTGTGTTTGGCTTAAAAGATTCTGGTCAAACGGATCTGAGACAGCAGGTCCTGGTCTAAACAAATAACTATGAGAGAGGGAAAGAAAAGAAGGAATTATTTTAAACTCTAGTAGGAAATAGGGGCTTTTATTTTCAGCCTATTAGCAATTAGAAATATTTGAAAGTAGATTTAGGCATGATCTATTGCTATCCATTTTATCCGTGATCTATTTTATCAGTTCTCCTGAACAACGCTGTTCAGTTACATTTAATCAGCCAAAACTTTGAGGTTTTCCTCGAGAGGGCAACAAAACTCAGGGGCGTTGTCTTAGCAATGCTTTGACTGCGTGCAGCGCACACCTTTCTCATCGTCCGCTTGCAGTCTGCAGCTTTACTGGTTTTCAGATTCCTCACGTCTTTATGCAGACCTTCCGTCATTTCCTGTCTCCTCACCACTTCGTGGACCGAGAACGTAACCTCTGCGTGAAATGACGAGCTACTCTTTAGGAATATTAACATTTTAAAGTGAGACTCCATTGCAGGCACCTTAAATATCTATAGTGAGGAGCTCGCAAAAAAAAAAAAAAAAAAAAAAAAAAAAAAACTGAACAAGTGATCAGAAAAATGCACTTGGATGTTTGCAGTAGCGTTACTGGAGATCTGAATCAGAATTATTTAAATGTTTGCCTGTGGTAGACAGTATAAGGGGGGTAGGGTGGAAATCACTAACCAGCCTCTTTCTCTGATGCGTACGTTATTAATTGAAAGAGAGTGGCCCTGTAGGGCGGCCTGAGGTTCTCGGAGCAGTAAGCTATAGGAAGGTGCTGAAGAAAATCAAGGGAAACTGGACTATAGCACTGGATTTGGATGGGAGCCGCTGCAGTCTCTGGAGGTCAGGACATTTGTCTCCTTCTCATCAAAATGCTGTAGCAAATTTTTAAGCAGAAAAGGGAAGGGCAGAAACCTCCAGCCCCTACTGTTTCTCAAGTGATCTCACCCTCCAAATAACCAACACACCAAAGAACAGCATGTCTTAAACTCCTTGTGGAGAATCCTGTTTGCCTGGAAATGTGTCTCTGCTTCCCTAAGGTCTGCCATGCTGCTGTCTGTAGGAATATACTGGCCATTTTAATAGTCAGTTTCTCTGGGGGCTTAATAATACAGGTAGGATATGGATCTGTTTAAGGCAAAATGCATATAAAATATAGATTAGGAAATTTTTATATTGATTTCAATTCCTTGTCCATTTCTTTTCTTGCAAAATTATTTCTTTGATATGCCAGTTTATCAGACACGACAGTTGGAAAGAAGAGTTAAGCTAAATTTGAAATTATAAAACAATTCCAATTTTTTAAAAAGCAGGTGATAACTAAAAGCAGTATAAGGGCTCATGTCTGGAATCTTACCACTCACAAGGCTGAAAGAGAAGGATTGCTTCAAGTTCAAGTCAGCCTGGGACACCAAGGGAGGACTGAGCCCCTCTGCCGTCCCCCTGATGGTGATACTAATTATGTTAAATGATGCCATACATAGTCTGTAGGAATAATTTAGGGGCAGCATTGAACGTGTAATGAAGAGGTCCATCAAAAATTTTAAAAGAGCACTTTTGAAAGAGACAATGCTTGCTTTTTATAGACAGAGGGAGAATCACTCTAAGGTTTCGCTGCATGTGCACCATGGGAGCGAAAAGCTTGCTGCTTTTCCAGCACCAACTCTGGAACCCTGGAACCCTGGAACCCTGGAACCCTGGAACCCTGGAACCCTGGAACCCTGGAGCCCTGGAAACACAGACCTGGGTTTTAGGTTTCTTCCTGACACAGAGCTCTGTGCAATACTTGTGCATGTTCCACGGATGCTCTCTGCTCAACAGCAGAAGGCAGTACAGCCTGAGAAGGAGCATTACCTACACATAAGAAGATAGAAATGTGTAAAACATGAAGGCACAGTCCACTGACCCGAGAAACTAAAACTCCCCAAAATGGGAATGTGACAGGCCTCAGGCCTCATGGAGTCCTGTGTCAGTTTCCAGTTTAGAACACAACTCCTTTACCAGAAGTTCACAGGACTGCCTCTATAAACTGTGAAGATACACACACACACACACACACACTTTGGAGTAATCACTGCTGATTATTAATAAGAACAAATAGCTCGGTTTAGGACCAATCTAAAATCCGTGGAAACTAGTTTGGTTTCCTTGCAGAATAAGCCAACGAAAAGAACTGGCTCCATTCATTTATTAGTCCAGAGAGACAAAGGCAGTTTTATACTGGGCATAATGCTTATCTGTGTGCCTGACCTGAACTGAAGCAGAGGGGAAGATGGACAGAAACCATGAAAGGCAGAAAGGAGAAAAGTTGGCCTGCTGCCCCCAAAGCGAACTGTGCTCCAGAGCAAAGAGAAATATTACCCGAATGAGTGGCAGCGAGGAGCAGGAGGCTCTCCTGGGCCTTCGGAGATAGGGAGATTAAAGCAACTCTAGGAGCTAGGAAATACCAGGTTTCTGTGGTTCCTACTCCGTCTCTGTCTTTCCCCAGAGTGAAAGACCATGCTCCCTTTAAAAACTACGTTATCATTAAGATGTTTTGTTATTCTAGAGATGTGAGCAAATGGCCTTTTAAGAAAACAAGTGCTGAGAAAAACGCTGCTTGATTAATGTGAAGATCATGTCAAAGTGGCTTCTTTTTTTTTTTTTAGTCTTCTATTGGCTACTGTGGAATTGACTCTAAAATGGGTTTTCTCCATTTGCTATGTTATTGTTTTAATTAAACAATTTAATAAAAAGACATTAGCACAGGTGATGGTGAAAGCTGCAGGATTATAAAGCTGAGGAGCTGCCTTAGCTGCAGGATTATAAAGCTGAGAAGCTGCCTTAGCTGCAGGATCATAAAGCTGAGAAGCTGCCTTAGCTGCATGTCCACCCAGGAAGCGTGTACTTTCTTCTTCTTTCCAGGAGTTCTCTGGGCAAACACAGTCTTTGAAGTGTACTGAATGAACACATGAACTGTACAGCCTAAGGATGTATATGTGTATGACTCTCAAACCTTATGCCAATTTACTTTCTTTTATGTAGCTTTGTCAGTTTGAAAATCTGTCCAAGGTGTCATTTGCAATGAGCCTACTCAAAGCAAAAGCGTTCACTCTACTAAGTACACTGTGATTATCTGTGCAACTGTACCACAGTTTATTATATTAGTGCTACACTGAAGGGCAATTCTGTCTCCTTTGCTCCAACAGCATCTCTTCGGTTCACAGCAGACAAGGAAACACATGTCTGCCCACACACACATGTGAGTGCGTGCAGTAAGGTGGTGTTCTACAAATGAAGCTGAAGTAGAAACTCTCCCAGGTTAGGAGATCTGACAAAATGTTCTTCACTGAATAATTTTGTAATGAAAATATGAATGGTCAGAAAGTTCACTATGCCAAGTAATACTAGAGATGAGCATTGATTTAAAGTGAATAGAGTATGCACTTAAAAAATTTAGTGCATTAAAATGTTTGCATGTGTTTGCTTTCCTATCATAAAAAAGGATCTTCGTAAGTTTGTGACCCCTCAGAACAACATCAGCTCACAGTATCTGGAAGAATTTGCCTGCATCATGAGAGTTTCTGGACCATTGAAGTTCTCAAGGCAACTCAGTTCCCCTCTGTATTTATTGCTAACTACCCTTCACCACTCTCACATGACTTTAAAACAAGGACCCTTTGCTTCCAAGGGCGGGAAGAGTGGTAAGAGAAGACAGCAGCACAGGCACTGCGTTTAATAAAACAGCTCACTCGGAGCCTATTTATAACTCAAGAAATAGTAACCAAGCCATCTCACATGATAGCATCATATCATGAGAGATGTGAAATGAAAGGAGTTTTCTTACATCACTTTTCCCCCAACAAAGCTGTGTCACGTAGGAATGATGTAAGGGAAGGGACATTCCTCTAGTGTATTGTGACTAATAATAATTCTGTTTTCCAGGGAGGAAGGAGAGAGGAAAGATGGAGAAGGCAGGCAATAAAGACAAACAAGTCTTTAGCCAGCAGCACCTAACAAGATGTCTTTTATGTCTTACTCATCATTGTATCTCTATCTATCATGTGATGACCACCAGAAGGCAGCTCATGAGCCAACTATTTCGAATGAGTCATTTTCTTTGCCACGATGCCCCTACACACACACACACACACACACACACACACATGGAAAGGGAGAGAGAGGGAGAGAGAGAGAGAGGAAAAGAGAGAGATTACTCATGCTTGTCTCGAACCCATTGTTTCCCTTCCCGTAGCCCACCCAGCACTAGCCAACCTGCCTGCCCATTGACTCAAGAGTGGTTAATGATCCTACCCAGGAGACGGCCAGTTCTTCCTCCACCAGTCCTTCCTCCAGAGTCCCATACCCAAGGGTGTGTCTCTTATACTTTTCATTAGTTCTTGTTTTCCTGAACCACTAAAGACCAATATTTGTTCTTTCCTGCATACTTTATACTTCACCTTTATTGTGAGTACATGCTAATATTTCTTGTGACTAGGCTATATATTTTTACATTCCTTAAAATGTATGTTTATTTTTCTCATCATTTTTAGCATAGTACGCTATAGTGAGTAGAAAAAAAGCTTACTGTGCATTCACTCCTCATGTCAGAGGCAACATTAACTATTACATACTGTGTCATTAATGATTGGGTACAGTTGGGGGGATTACCATGAATAGGAACTACCAAATATTTTATTAGCTGAGCATGTGTAATCCTCCCAACAGCCATAAGAAATCAGCTTGCACTATCAGTTCCATTTCCATTTTCAGATGGGGAAACTGAGGCATGAGCAACTCCAACAATTCCCCCCCATTTAATGAGTGTTGGCGCTGGGCTTCTTTACTAGACTTGAGCAGAGGCACTCACTCAACCCCTGTGCGGATTCTACTGCAGTCACAAGACTCAGAAGGAAAAATGACGTGTCTGAGGTCACACAAGCTGCTGGAAAAAGAATGGCTTCAAAACCATATTTAACTTCCCAAATCTATACATTTTCTCCAACCTACGCTTCCACTTGAATGCAAGCCTTCTTCCTAGGACACAACTCTGGACTCTATTTGTACTTTGCCATAAATGCTGCCTTCCCAGAATCCCCTTTTCCAGAGCACACTTTTACTGGCCCCTCCTCTCTCTCTGTGCAGAGGCATTACAAGACTTTTATGACCCTAGTCTTTACCTGTTTTTCCCCTGGAACATCTGAAGTTTCTGGAACAGGAATTTCCTCCTTCTACTCCTCCTCGTGCCTATGGATAAATTCCTCGTGCCTGATGCACAGGAGAGCTGGGAATCTTCACTGAGTTAACCTGTGTACTCAAGGCTCACACTTAGCCAATGTTTATGCAATGAAGTGTTTGTGGGTGAACACAGCCAGTGCAATGGAGTAGTCTGATGTGCCAGAGCGGCAGGAGATGGAGAAGGGAGGGGCATGTGTTCACATACACACTTGCTCATGCTCTTGAAAGACAGGAGGACTTGAGAAGCTGGAGGGTCGGCTCTAAGGCCAGAGCACATGTCAGTTATCTGAGCGTAGGCTAGTATATTAGTCATCAGAGTCACGGCACTGACACATTCCACATCTTCCTGTCAGGAAAAAAAATCCAAACAGAGGCAAAGGTCTTTGGATAACGACTTCTGAGGCAAAAAATACCTATCCCTAAGCAACATTGGACTAGGAAAAATTACAACTCTTACATTCTAAAAGTAAAGGGCAATTTCAATGTTCACCTATCCTCTATCTTTCCAAAAGCACTCTTTAAAAAAAAAAGAAAATTTAAGGAAAAAACAAATGCCATGAAGTAGGATGGTGGAGTATCTCGGCAGGTCAAAGCCCTCACTCCAACCCTACCATCAGGAAGGCAAGGAGAGAGCTGACTCCTGGAAGCTGTCCTCTGTTCTCTCATACATGCAGGGAGAAAATAACTACAAATAAAACAAAGTTAACTCAAAATCAAATGTCAAGTTCCTCTCAATGTGTTTGCAGTGTCCAATCATATCTTTAGTGTTTCCCTTGGACACTGTGGCCTGCCCCTGAGAAGAAAGATCCCTGGGGTGCAAGAACTGACCCGGGCCTGAGAGGGAACTTACTTTCTAGTTCCCCTGGTACTACACAGTGACCTCAACTGCAGCTTATATGGCTGATAGCTTCCCCTATTTATTTATTCACAAGCTTGCACGGTTGTGTCTGGGGGGTAAAGGACAAGAAAAAACAACCCACTCTTCATGTCTGTTACCCACCCGGACATTATCCTAAGTATTTTTTTCAAGTAAATTATCCTAGTCAGCTGCAGCACAAAAATATTCTATGAAGTTTCCCAGTTTCCCATTACAGATCCATTAGTAAGAAGTATCATAGCACATTGCCTATTATAAAGAAATCAAAATCGGAAAAAGGACGCATGGAACAAAGGAAAAATGAAAGAGAGTTGCATAAATGAGAAGTTAGACAAGACACATCATTGAAATGCTTTTCTCAGTGCCACACTCTACATCTTGTTTTTTGATTAAGGACAGTATTATCACATTGGGGTATTTTCCAGACTGCTGTATTTTTTAACTAGGTGCAGACATGACAGTGTAGGCAAGACGGGTGGTAAGTACAGAGAGGGCGACAGGATTATAAAGGAAGTGTTTGCCAAGAGTGACTTTAGTATACATTTGTGTTACCACGTTGCACAACCCTTGATACTTCTTCTTTTCTTATTTCTCATACAATTTTCCCATCAACTGCTCCTCAAAAGACAGTAGGAGAACTGTCCCATAAAAGAAGCTAGTCTGATGAGAGTTTTATTTATTTTTATTTTTATTTATTTGTTTATTTATTAAAGATCTCCGTCTCTTCCCCGCCACCGCCTCCCATTTCCCTCCCCCTCCCCCAATCAAGTCCCCCTCCCTCCTCA
>NC_022011.1:76828032-76837723 GCF_000317375.1 Microtus ochrogaster | reverse complement strand
AGAGCTAGTTCCAGGACAGGCTCCAAAGCCACAGAGAAACCCTGTCTCGAAAAACCAAAAAAAAAAAAAAAGAACTTGAGAAGAGGGGAGAGGGAGAGAACTGGGATTGGTATGTAAAATAAGATTATTTAAAAAATAAAAAAAATAAAAACATCAAAAACTTGAGAAGAAGCAATGGCTAAGTGAAGGGTCTTGCTTACTCTTAGAATAAAAAGACACAGCCATAAGTTTCAAATTCTAGGAAATTTTTTTAAAATTAATGTTGTCAGGTGATGGAGGAAGGTCATTGGTTAAAAAAATAAAGAAACTGCTTGGCTGGCCCTCATAGGTTAGAACATAGGTGGGTAGAGTAAACAGAACAGAATGCTGGGAGGAAGAGGAAGTGAGCGCAGATTCGACAGCTCTGCTGTCTGGAGCAGAGACACCATGCTCCCCTCTCCAGGGCGGGCGGATGGACGTGAGAGCTCTGCTCTCTGAGATACACGTGATGAAGCTCTGACCCAGGATGGACGTAGGCTAGAATCTCCCTGGTAAGCCACCTCTTGGGCTACAGCAGATTATAAGAAATGGGCTAGTCCAGGTGCGAGAGTTAGCCGAGAAAAGGCTAGATATAATGGGCCAAGCGGTGTTTAAAAGAATACAGTTTCGGTGTAATTATTTCGGTGCATAAGCTAGAGCTTGCCATGTGGGCGGCCGGGTGCCAGGGACGCAGCCCGCCACTCCTACTACTACAGTCAGGCTTATTATGGGTACCATGGTTCATCTTGATCACTAAGTATATCTTGAACTAAGAAACATGCCTCTGGTTGGGTGTGTGAGGGTGTTTCCAGGAAGGGTTCACTGGAAGTGCTTGATTTCCCCACAGAGTGAGCAACACTTAAGGGCAGTGGCTGGAACCAGAAGTTGGATAGAAAAGCAGTGCTGGTCCCTGGCCCATCTTCCTTTCTTGCTGATGAATTGATCTGATGCATTGTTTTTTGCTGCCATCTTTTGTTGCCATCGGAAGCCAGGTTCCTCAGCTTTACAGTGGGGACTGACGACCAGGAACCCTTCAAATCTTCAGGGCCAGGTTGGTACATTAAGGAATCCAGCTTCGTAAACAGAGCAGCTGCAGGGTTCCCTGTTGATTTCGCATGAGACAGTCACTGTTGACTGCTGCGGTGGTTTGAATGGAAATGGCCCCAGTAGGCCCATAGGGAAGGACACTATTGGTAGTTGTGGCCTTGTTGGAGGAAGTGTGTCACTGGGGGTTAGCTTTGAGGTTTCAGATGCCCAAACTAGGCCCCCAGTGGCCCTTTCTTTTCCAACTGAGTGCCTATCCAGATGAAGGACTCTAAGTCACTCTTCCAGGACCACATCTGCCTGCATGCTGCCACACTTCCTGCCATGACAACAATGGACTAAACCTCTGAACTGTAAGTCAGCACCAATTAACCATTTTCTTTTCTAAGAGTTGCTGTGATGATAGTGTCTCCTCACAGCAATATAAACCCTATGACAGAAGTTGGTACCAGGGACGAGGTGCTACAAGAACATGGAAGACGGTGATGCTGAATGTAAACTGAATTGCAGGGATCTGGTTCAAGAGGTTTCAGAGGAAAAAAAAATTAGTATGTGGTCCAGAAAACCTTCTTGTGATATTTTGGTGAAGAATGAAAAGAATCAAGCTAAGCAAGAAAAAGTGCAAGATATATAGTTTGAGAACAGGGCACCATGAAGTTTAATAGAGCTAAATCATGTGATCAAGATAAAAAGATTAAAGAAAAGTCCTGTGCTAGGTGGGATAAAGGGAGTGGGGACCTTGAGGCAAAACCCTACCCACTAAGCTTCCAACTTGTAAAAATGAATTAAAGAAAAGCTTAGGCCTGGACATGGTGGCACCCACCTCTAATCCCAGCACTAAGGAAGTAGAGGCAGGTGGATTTCAGAGTTTAAGGCCAGCTAAGTTTCAGGACAGTCAAGTGTAAACAGCGAAGGAAACCATCAAAAACATAAAACTGGTGAAAACGTATTTGAATGAGGGGTCAAGTTCCAGCCCCAGCAAGCAGCAGAACTTGACAGTTTTAGCCAAATGGTTTTGGCTTTAGAGTTAAGGATACAAGAAAGGGGTTATGGAATGCCTGAGACTAGACAAAGCTGATGAGGCCAGGCATGTGTCAGAGTGTCCCTGCACAGAGGCCTTGAAAGACCATGCATGAAGCTGTAAAGTCTGGGTTGCCTTGGAAACCGAAAGATGTTGGAGATGTCAGAGTCATGGGCTACCTGTTGAGAAAAGTTGCTTACAGTGAGTGAATGGTGCTAGCTCAATAGAAAGAAGTGTGTTGCAGTCAACAAAGCTGAAAGGAGTTAGCAATTTAAAGAGTATTTTGACACCAGACATGGAGATGAAGAGTTTGGAGTTTGCCCAGCTGGTTTTTGGTCTTGTTTTAGTCCAGTATTTCCTCACTATGTTCCCTGTCCTGCCTTTTGGAATGGACATGTATACCCTGCACATTGTATAGGCGATTACAGTTAAGAGATGGCCAAAAGTCTCCGAAGAGACTTTGGACTTCTAAACAGGGCTGAGATAATAAATTATGGGGACTTTTGAAGCTGAACTGACTGCTTTTGTATTGGATATGGCTGTAATCCTACAGGGGCCAGGGAGTGGAATATGGCAACTTGAATGAAAATGGCCCCGATTGACTCAGGGAGCAGCTCTATTGGGAGGTGTGGCCTCACTGGAATTGGTTTGGCTTTGTTGGAAGAAGTGTGTCACAGGGGGTGGGCTTTGAGGTTTCAGAAGCCCAGGCAAGGCTTAGTGTCCCTCTCTCTTTCTGCTGTCTGCTGACTGGGATCTAGAACTCTCAGCTACCTCTCCAGCACCATGTCTGCCACGCTTCCCAACATGATGATGATGATGATGGACTAACCTTTGGAACTGTAAACCAGCCCCAATTAAGTGTTTTCTTTTATAAGAGTTGATATGGTGTCTCAAAGCAATAAAATCTTAAGACAATAACCCAGTCCATGCCCTAAAAAGCCAGTGTGATAAATGTTCATTTGCTCTTTTCATCTGGAGAACTCTAATAAATACAGGGGGTTATGGTAAAATTAAGATAGTATTTACTCCTGCACATGTACACAAACTACTTAAACCCCGTGTAATTCTGCCTCGTGGAAGCATCAGGAAAGGTAGAAAGTTGGGAAGTTCCCATCAGAGCATAAAAAAGGAGGGAATCCAGGCTGCACATGTGAGAAGAAAGATAGCTACATGCTCAGGTATTCTGATATCTGTGAAGGAAAAGCAGACAGAGGGGGAAGTACCAAAGATGCCTTCTAGGAAGACTAAACAAGAAAGACTGGATGAAAGCTGTGTGATTGGCATGGCATGGGGATGTCTAGACAAGAGGAAGAGAAAGATGGGAAGGGGCAGAAAGCACAGAAGGAGGCAGAGGAAGAAACAGAGGAGACAGTCTTAAGCCAACTCAAAACTAGAGCAGAAGCAGGGACATAGGGAAGTGGATTCCTCTTTGTCCATCAGATTGCTAATCCCCTATTGTAGCTGCAAAAAACAAAGGTTGATGCACTAAAGAAGAAAAACCTGTATCTTTATTTTGCAGTATGCTTACTTTTGGTGCTTGAAAAATATTTTTTCTTTCTATTTTCCTTCCTTGAAGGGAAGCTCATAAAATCAAATTTGAGGATCTTTTTTTTTTTAACTTTTTGTCAAATATCGTGGGTCAGCGGTCTTCAAATTTAGGAAGATTGGAATCCTTAGGATTAGTCCATCAGATTTAGCAATTAAAAACACAACACCTGTTTATATTTAAATGTCAGATAAACAACAAATCATTTCTCACCATGTTCAAATATTGCATGGGACATACTAAATGTCCATCGTTGATGATCGAAAGTTCAGTTTAATCTGGGAGTCTTCTATTTTATCTGGTAGTCCTATCTGGGCAACTTGTTAAAAATGCATGATCAGTTTAGGTGCTCATCAATGGCCGAATGGATCAAAAGAAAGTGACATGCACACAATGGAGCTTTTGTTGCCATAAGGAAGAGTGAAATTATGTCATTGGCGGAAAATAGAACTGAAAATTGCCATGGAGAGTGAAATAAGTTTATTTTTAAAGACAAGTATGTCACATGTTTTCGCTCACATTTGGACTGAGCAAAGGAAGCAGTCCTGACATTAAAAGCATAAAGATTAGGATGTGGAAGGGGAAATGGGTGGGATAGGAAGGAGTAGCAGATAGGGAGTTACTGAGGTCACAGTAAATGCATGAAGATGTTTCGGTGAAACCTCTTGCTCTGCAGTTAACATGTGCTTTTCCAGTTCCACATTGGTCTTGGTCTGAAGGAGGGGGAGGCCTAAGCACCTCCAGCTGATCAGAGTACAGCTCATTCTTGGAAAACACTCAGAGAGCTGCTGGGTGAGTCTGGGTAGTACTGAGGGCAGTGGGATCTCAGGACAGCAGAATACCTGAAGGACAAGGTCTGCAGAGCTGTGGGAGCCCAAAGGGATGCTATAAAGGCCGATGTTCAAAGTGAAGAGAACTCTAGACCCTACGCTGAACCAGAGCACACACTTGTGCCCCATTGCCATTTAGTATTTTCAGTGAGGCCTGATAAAGATAACTCTGGGCTCAGTCTTCTTAGTTAGGAAATTTTTTTACTATTATTCTTATTATAAATTGAGCTCGAATTAAGTATGATAAATGCTCCAACATCATTCTCACTAAGCATTCTTTTGGTTACCTGGGATCTTTTTCCACATAATTCTTCTGCTCAAATTTGGGTAATATTTCCTTATTTCTGTGAAGAATGGTGTGGGGATTTTGATTGGGATTGCCCTGAATCTCTAAGTTGCTTTGGGGAAGATGGTCATTTTCACACTCTTATCTCTTATTTCTTTCAGTCCATGAGATTGGGAATCTTTCTCAATTCCTTTCTTCAGAGATTTAAGGTTTGCATTGCAGAGGTCTCCTACCTGCGTGCTTGGCGTTATTCCCACTTATTCGTCATTGGTTTGTTTTATTTTAGGTCTGCTGGGAATGAAATTGAAGGGGATCATTTCTTTGATTTCCTTCTCAACGTGTTTGTTATTGGTAGACAGAAATTAAAGCATAGGGGTTAATAGGTTTATCTGAGGTAATATAGCTAATACTTAGAGGAATTAGGGTTTGAGATAAGACCTATCTTATCTCATTCAAAGCCCACATTCTCAAATTAGTCCTGTGCAACAAGAGAGTTAAATTTTTTTCCAAAACATTTTTTTTTCTGTTCACAGCTACCTATAATTTGACAAATGAATGAAAACAGCCAGGGATGTGGCATAGACCCTCTCGAAGTGCTCAAAGACCTCCACATTCCGATGTGTGTGATAATAGGCAAAGGGACAGAATTTGTCAGCAACGTGACCATACGAGCTGCTGAGGAACTGGATGACGTACTAGGAAACAACGGGCCATCACTTGAAAACCACGGGGTTTGTCCTTTGGAGGACAAACCTGGCTTGTCTCATGTGTTCACTCAAAACGACTGCAAAGGATGTGAGGCGAACCCACTCAATACAGAGAATAGGTCTACAGAGGGAGCAGAGCCTCTTAGCTTAGAGGAAAGGCGGCTCAAAAGCCAAAACAACAACAAGAAAAAAATACATGACTGATGAGATCTCCTAATATTTTCAGAGTTTGTAAAGAAGAAGAGAAAATGAGTAGAGACCACAGTTTGGATATAGTTCAGTAAGGATTTTGACTCAATAAAGGTATTGAAGATTATGCTATTCAAAATATCCTTGTTCTTTCTCTGGATTGCCCTGCCTCCTCTCTAGCCTTCCTAGTGAGAGGATTCTATGTGACTCGTGTTGGCCAATAAAAGATGGAAACTGAAATGGCCAGAATGTGACTTCTTAGTAACTGACCTGAGACTGTGTATATATTCCAGGGAGGGACTTTTTGTTCAGTCGGGACTGTAGACCAGAGTCAAGTGTATCTGTAATAGGCACATAGCATTGCAAGAAAGAAGTCTTTCATTTGAGGTCACTGACATTTTAAGAACATTTGTTACTGCAGAATGCCTGAACTAGCTTGAATGGTCATTCAGAAAGGACTATAAATGTCAGTGTTGTACAGGAATGGAGAAAAGTTCGAAACGGGGCTAGGAAACCAGTTTAGGTCATGACTTTTTTTTTCTTTGTTTTAGTGTAGAAAAAAAAAGGCAGATTGAAATCTTGGATGCATGTTTGAGCCTTAAACTTTGTTCTGTATCAGAGATTCTATGCCATATAACAGGACCTGCAAGCATGTACAAAAGAAATTCAAATTTGGACACGTGCTTTCAAACCACTGCACACGGAGCACGAGCAGGAAATCGTCACGGCTTCATCTCAGCCTGCTGTTCAAACTGGGAATATTAACCCTACAGCTCTTAGAAAGCGGGACTCTGAGCCATAACTGAGAGTTAAATATTTATGTGGTTTGAGATTAACAACCAAAGTCCTTCAGGGCAGGATTAGAATGCTATTCTTGGGAAAGTAATTCAGTCACTGTCCTGACTCCCCAGGACAGGACTCTGCTCACTGTGATGAACCGTGCCAAACCACCTACTTGGCTGGACACCAGAGATGACTGAGCCACAGCACAGCATAATACTGTGCCAAAGCGTCCAGGGTCCTGGACGAACACCTCATGATCCTCTCTTCTTGTCTCTTCTGTCTCCTATTTTCCATCTTTGATGCTTTTCTTTTCTTCCACCCTTTTATCTTAATCATCCTTCTTCATAACTTTACAAGGATGCAAGCAGGCAGCACTTCAACTCCAGAACCAACACACACACGAACACATGCACATACACACACACAAACACATGCACACAAACACATGCACACAAACATACACACACAAACACACAAACACACACATTCTTTTTTAATATTTATTTATTTATTATATATACAGTATACAATATTCTGTGTGTATGTCTGCAGACCAGAAGAGGGCACCAGACCTCATTACAGATGGTTGTGACCCACCATGTGGTTGCCGGGAATTGAACTCATGACCTTTGGAAGAGCAGGCAATGCTCTTAACCACTGAGCCATCTCTCCAGCCCCCTCTCCCCCCACCCCACCCCCACATTCTTATCTGACCTCTCAAGAAGCTAATCTAATATTGTTTCTTTCTACCCACTTAACCAAAGACCCCAGTGAAAACTCTAGGAACTGACACTGGGGTTAAAATGCAGTGGAAGTGTAAAATGAGTTAAGCTGTCTTTTTGCCCCCACAAACGCAATCTGTAGCAGTTTGTGCTGTGTGTGAAAACATGACTCACATGGAACCCAGACAAGTTCTAGTCCAAACTGGAGCTTCACTTTCCTTGGCTTGGCTAGCTCGGCCTGGTTTGGGACTCACCGTATCATACATGCTGGCCATGAACTGTGCCAATTTTTCTGCCTCGACCTCCTAATGTTGAGGTTAGGCTTTCATATTTCTTATTCATAAGATAAGACTCATGGCTGGGTGGGTTGCTGGGGAAGCTCAGTAAAGTGGGCAGTGCTGTGAGCTTGCAACCTCATCAGATAGATGAACAGCACACGGATTGTGTACAATTTCAGCACGTCTTGGGTTGCAGCTACAATGTCTTCATCCTCACCTAAATTGCATTAAAATGAGAATCATTTTTCTGTTGTTATTTTTCCTGCATCTACAACTTTGTTGCACTCTGGAAGATATAAGACGTGGAACCCAAACACACTCCTGTATTTCCACAGCATTTTTCAGACATTTATTTTTTTTTACGGACTATGGATGGGAATTGACAAGGTTTAAACTATGAAATGGTATTGGAAAGTCCATTATAGGGTTATTTTCTTTATAAAATGAGGAAGAGAAAACAGATTAATTCTGCACCTTAAGTAAAAATAGGAGGAGGTAGCATGCTGCAAATCCAAACAAGGGGACCCAGCAAAACCTGGCTCATCCCCTGGAACCACGAAATAAGTTCTGTTGTTCAAGTTATCAAGTTATGCCGGGTGCAGTTTCCTCAGCATTCTGAGATGAGTACTAATGGAAATATGTATAAATATCTATCTATCTATCTATCTATCTATCTATCTATCTATCTATCTGCCTACTTACCTATGTTTCTATCTATCTGCCTACCTATCTACCTATCTATCTATCTACCTACCTACCTATGTATCTATCTATCCACCTATGTATGTATATATGTATGTATGTTTCTGTCTACCTACCTATGTATCTATCTATCTACTTATCTATCTATCTATCTATCTATCTATCTACCTATCTATCTATCATCTATCTATCTATCTATCTTCCTGTACTCACATAATTACTCTCTGGTTTCATATGGAACCTTTCACGTTTGTACAACTGGATGAAATTTGGGCATATCCCCTGTTATGACTTCAGTCTTGTATGTAAGAAAGAGAATAAACACAATCCTTATCTTTAAAAATTTTACACATGGGAGGCAGAGGCAGAGGCAGGTGGATCTCTAAGTTTGAGGCCAGCCTGGCCTACAGAACAAGCTCCAGGACAGCCAAGGCTGTACATAGAAATGCTCTTCTCCCTACCCCACTCCCTGCAAAAAATATTTTGTTTTTAGTTGTTTTTTATGTTAAGTTTGTAAATTATCTCACAAAGCAATAGGTTTCACCATACCATCCTCATACTTGTGACTTTATGCCAGGCTCTCATTCATTCCTCCACCCACCCTCATCCTGGCTCCTGCATCCTTTCCCTTCCATCTGGTTCTTTCCTATCTCCAGGTCTTCTTGTCTTCTGCTTTCCTATTACATGGTACAGATTCTATTAACAGATCTCTTTCTCCTCCTCATAGTCCCCTTTATAGTTTCTCTCTCTCTCTCTCTCTCTCTCTCTCTCTCTCTCTCTCTCTCTCTCTCACACACACACACACACACACACACACACATTTAAATTTTGGTTCCACATATGAGAGAAAAATATGATATTTCTTTTTCTGAGTCTTGTTTATTTCTTTTAACATAATGCTTCCTCATTGCATCTGGTTTCCTAAAAGTGCATGATTTGATACTTCTTTAAAACTGCATGCATTTCCGTAGTGTGTATGTGTCACGTCGTTATCCATATATCTGCCAATCGATGGGCACGCAAGCGGGAGAAACTGGTTTCTGCTTTCCTAGTCTTCTCTGTCTATGCAGCTTCCCCTTGTTAGACAAGCTACTATAGCTGCCCACGTTTTGTGTTTCTGGTATGACAACCGGGAGCTGGCGATGTGATCAATGGTAGAATAGTTACAGAACATGCAAAAGATCCTTGTTCAGACCTCAGTTAGGGGAATTGAAGAAGATGTCTCATGTAACAAACATCTGGTAGAATAGCTAGCACCATTAACAAAGATGTACAAACAGAAAATGAAATCCGATACAGGTCATACTGACACTGCCTAGTAACAGAACCATTGGCAGCGCAGATTTGTTACATAAAAAATAAACCTTTATTTAGGTCGATACTTGTGCTCTCTTGTAGTAATAGGAGCGGCGGGGCTGAGTCCTCAGCACCCCGGCTGCCTGCCCGGCTAGCTTATGCCCGAAATAACAACACACAAACTGTATTCATTTAATCACTGCTTGGCTCTTTAGCTCTAGCCCTTTTCTCGGCTAACTCTCGCTCCTTGACTAACCCATTTCCAATCA